>NC_134483.1:362359020-362529020 GCF_040206685.1 Ascaphus truei | reverse complement strand
CAGAATATAACACAGGGTGACATATTTTATCAAATGACATGTAATCCTGAAAAGATACAGTAGGCAAATGTAAACAAGTAAAATTGACACCCTCAGCATCCACCAACATGACCCGAATATTGTGTAATCGAGCTGATGACAAATGTGCTAACGTCAATAACACTATGAGCTGTAATCACATAATAAGCACACCAAGTCATATATATTCTGTTAAACTTCCCGTTGGATGGTTGTTTTCTTGTGGTAATACCACATACACATATATACCAGGAAACATCTCCGGGGGACCATGTGCTCTCACCAGGTTAGGGATAATGATGTTTTCTGTAGAACCTGGCTTACATCAAACCAAAGTTAAGCGAACCACTATTTCAATTACTGAAGATTGCAATCCACATGTAGTTTTATTGTCAAATGCTGAAATTCTAAGTCTAGCAGTCTTTCTTGTTGGAGTTCCTGGATTGGCTGTGCACTCAGCAAGAACTCTCAATAAACTGGCATGTGCTGTAGCCAAAGGGTTAAATCACACTTCCCAGGCCTTAGAAGAACTGATGATAGATTTACAAGGTACACGCAAAGCAATTTTGGAAAATCGTGCGGCAATTGATTATCTTTTGCTTAAACATGAGCATGGATGTTAAGATTTTGAGGGAATGTGTTGTTTCAATCTCTCTGATCACTCAAGATCATTGCAAAATCATGTGGCTAACATCAAAAGTCTTGTTGCAGACATTACTGAGAGAGTTTATCAGTTTGATTGGACTTTTGGGTTAGGTGCATGGATTGGAGAATTGGGAAGGAAATTTATTATGGGACTGATATTAATCACTTGCATATTTGTAGTATCAGTTATTATTTTTTCATGCTGCAAATTAATGTGTTTATCTTTATGTAAAATGATTATGCCTTCTGTTAAGTAAGTTGATCACACATATGCATCACTGAACGTTAATGCCCCCATTCCTAGTTTCCCAAATATGACCTATGACTCTAGACCTACTACCACTAGTGTCCCGATACCTTTAGTGGATTATGATAATATTCAAATCCAGTACGAGACCCCTGTATCCTAGAAATTGTCATTTTATGACAAAAGGAGGGATTGATAATATGTATATCAAGGGGGGACTCCATTTTGATTGCTATATAACCATTTCTCTATAACCATTGTGTAATAACATTTTAAATCTCAGGAACTAACTAAATGCCATATGTAATTGTGCTTTCAAATCAGATGTTAGAAAGTGACCTTTTACCCACTTACTGATAACTGAACTCTGTTTGTTCAGACTTATTTCGCTCTGCAGAAACAGGAAATGTAGCCAGCCATGCTGAGCCTGAATTTTACGAATGTCTTACACAATATAATGTTCCGAAGAATGACATTTCCTTCAACTGCCGCCAAAATCTGTACTCAGACCACTTCCCAAATCGTAAACCGTCTAGCTGTCATTTTCTGAGATAAACAGACTATGAATTAAAGGGGAGGTGAGTTACTCATATATGTGTTTTTTCTATGCTCAAAATGGCTATACAACCTGACTCAAAATCTTTAATAAACAGGAGAACAGTTTTGACAAAGCTTCACTGGTTGTCTGACTCAATTACTGTCTCATCCGAGCTCGTCCGCCATTTTGTGTCTTTTCCAGAAGCAGTGCTTTAAGAGTGGGTAAAGCCTCCGGAGGTGAATCGATTCAAGTGCCAGGGACGTATTCTCACGCAGCGCCGTAGAGAATAGGATATTTTCAATATCCAAAAAGATATAGCACAATTTTATTAAAGTCTAACATCATACATAAAAAAATGATTAAAAAACACGGAAGGCACACTGAACCCTACGGAGAGTATAATGTTGATGCTACAGATCCAACTTCTAATGAAAGCTGCAAACCACAAGTTCTATTACAATAAGAGTTATTCCCAAGGGATAAATAGATCTGAGTAACTAAAGACCCTAAGATCAAAAGACCGGCCGGTCATGGATACTGTAAATAGATTTAATATTATGTCTATGGGAAACTACTCACTTAGCATCCTAAATCTGAATTTCTCAGACTATTAATCTCCTTTACAATAATGGAACAGATATATATCTCAAGACAGAATATAAGAACACTTGTTACACAATGCACTCATACAAAGATCAAATCTGATAGTGAGATCAAAGTAGAACAAAACACTTTCACAATTGAAAAATGCTAAAATCGTGAACAGATGTTCAAAGCTGTACCAGCAAGCAGACAAATATGTCCAGAATATAGCTTAGAAAAAATATCCTTTGATACAAAGTCCTGAAAATATACAGCCCACAAAGGGCAAATATAGTCGTGAGTGAAATATTAATGATAGTCAAGCAACAGTAGAGGATAAGAGTTGGTATACTTATCATTCCCAGTGGACTGTGTCAAGGATAGCAGCTGAGAATAGTCAGCTCTGCAATACAAAGAGGAAAAAACTAATGTTCCACGTAACAGAAAAAAGGCTGAATTAACCTCTCCACTGCAGGTAGTGCAGAGCTTATGAACAGTGGGAAAAACCACAGGGTCCCGGTAGTGCGTTCACTTTACATATGTTTCTCACAAAGGCTTCTTTATGGAGTGAAAAGTTAATCACACAATGGCAACTATTTAAATATAAACTCTTTGAAAAAGTCCATAGCCTGGACGAAACATGTTAGAGTGGTTGCCTGATGTTTGCTGCTAGCGATCAATAAAGTTTTTTTAGACATCCATGCGTTGGCTGCTGAAGTTGCTGTGAACCACGGATCATCCTACCCCCTTCTTCCTAAATATAAATGCAGGCTAAATTTGGTGCGCAAAATATGATAGGGGTGTGTTTGACGCAGGTGCTTGATTACAGGATACGAACGGAGCCATAAGACAGCTAGACGCATATCACACGTCATTGTCCAGCTGAAACCCAGGGTCTCCCTTCATGAAGCGCTACTGCGCAAGTGTGGAATAACATGCTTCATCAGTTGGAGGTGTGTCCATGCAGTGCATCGTCAACTTCTCCGGAGCAGAGCCGAAAACACCTGACTAATATGACACATCCTCATGCAGTTGGTCAGACAGATATCTTGTGCTGTATGTCTTGATCAAAGTATTTCTGTGCATATACAGTATAAGATGAAAATATAATTTTGATGCTGCAGGACTTCATCTGATAATCTGCTACTGATATTTTGCTGCATCATAGAGAAATACTACGTTTCCTGCCTTTATCTGGGACAGAAGATCCTGTGCTGTGACAGACATCCCACTTGGTGAAGTTTAATGCAGGCAGTCCAAAAGGCACTGAGCAGCAGAAACTGTGGGTTTGAAAATAAATGCGGGGATTTAAAATGGCCGCCCAACTGAAGTGAAAAAACAAATTCTGCAAGAAAAGTCTGTCCCACTGTGTATGACCAGTTGTGCTTACAGGATACACAAGGACAGATATGAAGAATTGAACCAGAGGGTATCATAGTCCCCAGTTGGATCTTGTCCATGAACAATTACAGCCCCTCCACATACAGGCCAGGTGTCACTTTGGATCCCGATACTTATCTGGTTGGCCTGGACGTGGAGGGGCTGTACTCTAGCATCCCACACCAATGTGGAATTGATGCAGTAGCACATTTTTTGAGAGCAAGAAGTACCGATTGTGTACCTCATAACGAACTAGTTCTCAAATTACTGGACTATGTCTTGACCCATAATTTCTTTTTCTTTCACAGTACTCTGTATCATCAAATACAGGGTACAGTTATGGGGACCACCTGCGCTCCCACCTACGCCAATTTATACCTTGGCTGGTGGGAGGAGACGGTGGTCTTCATAGAGACTCCAGAAAAATATACTGAATCTATAGAGTTATGGGTCAGATATATCGACGACATTTTACTGGTCTGGAAAGGTACAGAAGAGCTGCTCTTAGAGTTCATTAATAACTTGAACCACAACTCACATAATTTGAAATTGACAATCCAAATGGATAAACAAAAAATTGAATTTTTGGATATCTGTATCTCCAAATCAGTTGAAGGATGTATTGAAACCAGTATCTATAGAAAGCCAACAGCTACTAGCACACTACTGATGGCAAGCAGTCACCATCCAAAACACATAACTAATAACATACCTGTTGGACAATTTTTTTTTTTTAAACTTTGTCTTTATTAGTTTTTTGTGCATACATACAGAGGATAAAATAATGTCCATAACTGTTCCAAGTATACACAGAACTGACTAGGACGTACAACACTTAACAAACACGTGATGGGGAGACGACACGACAAGACAACCACATAACCAAGACAACACCGGAAAAGTGGGGGGGGGGAGGAAGGTGGTGGGGGGAAGGTCAGGCGACGAGTGTCCATCTTTACATTCTTGAGCTTTATCTATCGAACGCAAGCCACTTCCGCCATGCCGCTCACCAGTCTCCGCAAGAGCGATACTGCATCTACTATTGGCTTTACCTAGGGGGTTCTCCCCATGAGGGTGGGCCTTCCCTAACGTCAGCCCGTCTCATCTGGCTCCCAGACACCCATCAGAGGAGAACTCACTTACTTCAATCACAGCCAGATTGTGGCATCATTCACCCCTTGGATATCTGTCTGGGCCAACCAAGGCAGCCAAACCTTTTGGAATTTATTACCTGAATCGTTAACTAGGCTTGTCAACTTTTCCATTCGGCATATGAACCAAATTCTGTTCCTGATCTTTGCTAAAGAAGTAATTGCGTTCTGATTCCACAATGCTGCGGTCTCACACCTCATAGCTGTTGCAAAGTGTGCAATTCATTTGTTCCCCAAGCGTGAAACCTCCTCTGTGGGTTTGCCTAACAAGAACAGCCACGGGTCGAGCTGAATTCGGAGGCCCAAAAAAATCCTCTGTAGCCAATCTCGGATCTGGACCCATAAAGGTGCTATTTTTGGGCAAGACCACAGCATGTGTACCAAGTCCCCTTGTTCCCCGCACCGCCTAGGGCAAAGCGGGGAAGAGCCCAGGATAAATTTCGCCAGTCTAATTGGGGTGAGATACCATCGTAACAATACTTTATATAAGTTCTCCTTTAATGTCGTGCATATGGAGCTGCTGGCAGCAGCCTTAGAAATCGCTACCAGTCCTCGTCCTCTAGCGTGCATTGTAAGTCTGCCTCCCACTGAACCATGAATCTGGGTTTGTCAGTCTCGTCTTTGTCGGCACCGACCACCTCTCTGTATAAAGCAGAAATCAGTCCCCACGTGTCTGTACCACTCACGCAGAGCTTTTCGAAATTTGTTAGAGGTGGTCTCACCGGATATGCGTTGTAAAATGCCCGAACCTGGAGGTACCTAATAAATTCTGTGTTGGGTATGTCTGTTTCTGACTTTAATAGTTCAAATTATTTAATCTTGTTACTGCCCTCCAGGTCCTTTAACCGTCTAATCCCCAGTTTGCGCCACAAAGGGAAACTCTTGCCTGCTAGGCCCGGAGCAAAATCTGGGTTGCCGTATAAGGGAGCCATCAGTGTGTGTTTGGAGGTAAGCGAGCGACTACTTTTAGACGCCTCCCAGACCGAGATGGAGTTGAGAACAGAGGATAATGGTCTGTGAATATCCTTTACCCGTGTCCTCGGATACCAGATTAAGTCCCTGAGCTCAAGCGGGGCGCACACCTCTCTCTCCAAAGCCACCCACCGCCGGAGCTCCGGGTCCCCATGCTATTGTGTGATTTGGCACAATTGCGCCGCTTTGTAGTAGGATATAATGTTTGGAACAGCTAGACCCCCTTCCTCCTTAGGCTTCTGCATCATTTTGGCTCTAATCCGTGGTTTTTTACCGTTCCAAATAAACTTCGAGATTGATTTTTGAAGCCCTGCAATGTCCGCACGTACCACGGGTATCGGGAGAGTTTGAAACAGGTATAGAATCCGGGGAAGGATGTTCATTTTGACGCTATAAATCCTACCCATCAAAGATACCATATGCCGCCCAGTCTTGTAATTCCTTTTTTAGGGTCTTCAATATACTGGGGTAATTTGCTTGTTATAAGGAGTCTATCTTTTTTGTGATATGCACCCCTAGGTACCTTATGGATGTTGGTCACCACTTAAACTCAAAGTTGAGTTCAATCAGCTTCTCCGTTTCTCGTGGGATGTTGAGGCTTAGTGCCTCCGATTTTGTCTGATTTATTTTAAACCCAGAGATCCGGGCAAATCGCTCTAGAAGTTCGAACAGGTTGGGTAGCGAGATGAGCGGCTTAGTCAGGGTCAGAATAATGTCATCTGCGTACAAAGCCACTTTGTGTTCTTGCGAGTGGATTTGTACTCCAGAGATATCAGTGTTGCTTCGAATTTGGGCTGCTAGTGGTTCGATACATAAGGCAAACAGCAAGGGCGATAACGGGCATCCTTGTCTCGTACCACTTTTAATTTTAAACAGCTTTGAGGGGAACCCCTGGTGGACCACCCTCGCTTCCGATGCGTTTATTGCCCTTAAAAATTTGCTTCCAAACCCAAATGCCCCAAGCGTGGACTCCAAGTATGGCCAGTCAATCCTGTCGAAGGCTTTTTCCGCATCTAAGCTTAAAACTACGCTCCGGATCCCGTTGGCTTCTACAAAATCTATTATGTCTACAATCCGTCTGGTATTGTCAGCCGCTTGTCTATTTCTAACAAAGCCAACCTGATCTGGATGGATTAGCCTCGGCAGGAAGACACTTAATCGGTTGGCCAGTAATTTGGAGTAGATTTTAACATCCGTATTAATCAATGATATCGGCCTGTAACTTTGACAATTTGTGGGGTCTTTGTCCCCTTTATGAATCAAGGAAATCGACGCCTGGAGCATCTGCTCAGCGAATGGCTCTCCTGCTAGTACTCCGTTAAACATCCGGAGCATGTGTGGAGCTAAGACTCCTATGAATTTTTTATAATACAAGTTAGAGAACCCATCCAGGCCTGGGGCCTTAGATGACTTTAAACTTTTGACCACTGCTGCTAGTTCTTCCCCTGAGAAGTCGCATTGAATTGCCTCTCAGTCCGAGCTGTTCAGTTGTGGCAAGGCTGCGTCCGCTAAGAATTTCCGCAGAATATTGCTTGTCTTAGCGTTGTGTACCACCTTCTCCCCATTGTATAACTGTGCATAAAACTTCTCAAACTCTCCCACTATAACTTTGGGGTTATAGGAGACCCGCCCCTCTGCAGTCCTGATAGAATGTATATTGAAATTTGGCTTCCTATTGCGAGTCTGGTGTCTAGCATAGTGTCCGGTTTATTGGCTTTCTCAAAAAACTTCCTCTGTGTCCAACTCAGATCTTTCTCAGCCCTGGAGGTGAGGAGGAGGTTAAGTTCAATCCTGACATCCTTCAACTCTTGTAATATGTCCTCTCTACCTGAACGGCTATGTAATGTAGAGAGCTCGTGCAACCTCTGGTAAAGCTGAGTCAATTTGGCCTCCCTTTGCTTTTTCCTACTGGCTGCAATACCTATCAGTACTCCCCGCATCGTGGCCTTGTGAGCCTCCCACAACGTAGAGTGGGATTCCATACTGCCTAGGTTAGTCTGAAAGTATCTTGAGATTTCATCTTTAACTAGCTTCCCAATATCTGGTATTTTAATCAGTGATTCGTTTAGCTTCCAATTTGCTCCTGACCTAGCAGCCCCAATTTGCGTGCATCGTAGCTCTACCGATGCATGATCCGACCATGTAATGTCATGTATGTTGGTGTCGGAAATCTGTGGGACCATTCTACTAGAGACAAAGAAGTGGTCAATCCTACTGTAACTGTCATGGGGATGGGAGTAAAAAGTGTAGCTACGGTCTCCCTGATGTTGTTCTCTCCATATGTCTATGAGACCCATTTGCCTCAACCCTTTCAGCAAGAGGCCGTTCCCTTCCCTCCTCGGAGTCTGCTGCAGTGCGGAGCGCTCCACCCGGGGGTCCATTACCTTATTAAAATCCCCAGCTAAGATTACTTGTCCGTCCGCCCAACGCTGGAGAGTCTGGAAAAATGTTTCAAAGAATTGGTGTTCTCCCTCGCTGGGTGCGTACACGCAGGCCAGTGTCAGTCTACTTTGTTTGAGGAGGCCCACCAAAATCAGAAATCTCCCCTTTGGGTCCCGCTTCACCTTCTCGACTTGAAAGGGAGATTTGTTATGGAATAATATAGATACACCCTTTTTCTTTTCTCCTGCCGAGGACAACTACACTTGTCTAAAGTGCTTGTCTAAAAACTTTAGACTGTTACGGGAGCTGAAGTGGGTCTCTTGTAGGAAGACCACGTCTGCCCTCCTGCGTTTAAATTCCGAAAAGGCCACTTTCCTTTTGTGTGGGCTATTGAACCCCTTGGCATTCTGGGATAGGAAAGTTACCGCCATATTTTAGTGTGTATTGGGTGGGTATGCTTGTAGTGGAGCTTGTGCTTACCTAGAAGTAGACCAGACTGGGGGTCTCTGTGACTGTTATGATGGCTCCTGAGGACCTTCTTTCTCACGCCTTGGGGGGCTGGGATCGGGGAAGGAAAGAACACAAGGGAAAAACACAGACAAAGAAAACATGCATGAACAATTAGAACCGTGTTGGTCCCGCCGGACCTCGGGTTCATCACCCGGGAGAGACTCTCCCTACCTGGACCCCCCTCCCTCCCTCCCGATCCAGCTCCATGGCCCACGACTCCGGCCATGAATACCCAGGACTTTGTCGGGAATGCGGGCTAGGCCCACCTCCCCGCATCCAAAGTGCATGCCTACGGGCCAAGTGACGACATGTCCCCTCCCGCCGGCATCCACATACAGTACAATGAAAACCAAAACTCTTACTGATAAACATCTTTAACAACCTCCCCCCTCCCCTCCCCCCTCTATTGCTGCTACTACTGAAACACAGCACTAATCCCCCTAGATCTACGAGAACCCCTAGCTCCCTCCTGATAGGCAGGCCACTCCCAAACTCCAGGCCAACTTTTTTTTTTTGTTTTGTTTTTTGTTCCCCTTTTTCCCCCGGTCCCAGTTCTATGGTCCTCTATGTACCCAGTGGCCCCTGCCGTTATCTGGCCTGATCCCCTCCCACAGAACAGTAAGCCGCTGCTATCCATACCCCCCTCCCCCCCATCCCCCCCCTCCCCCCCTTCCCCCCCCTCCCTCTCCGCCGCCTCGATCCTCGACTCCTACCCGTGTTCTGGCAAAATTACCCCCGCCGTGCAGGTCCCACATTGTCTCAGGGCAACTCATTTTGTCTCAACTCTGAAGAAATGATACACACAATATGACACACTTTAGTTCACTTTAGTTCATACCTATAAGTTTTTATTATCTTTATTAAGGAGAAAGATAAGAATTGACATATTCATTGATATCTACATTATATACTGTACCTTTATTACTCCATCGGGACAATCACATGATCAACATTATAAGGCCTTTTCATTACTTCAGACGCAGCCATGTATTTTATTACAACTAGGAGGCTACCTTTCACTATGTATCCGTACGATCACGGACATAGATCCCGCCCATATACATCATAAGAGGCGGGACTTTTCAATTGTAAATCATATAAATACCTACCGATTAGATCAGGGAATAGACTCCTCCCCCCCTGAAGAAGTGTGGCTTACACGCGAAACGATCGTCGGGAATAGACGTCACTAGCTGATGTCATTAGAAGTGGCGACATCCAGTAATCCTATGTATCGAAAGAGTCAGGCTTGTATCCATTACGGAGTCTCTGCTTTGAGTTTGATCCGCCGTGATCAAGTTGTTACTTTACTGTTTTGTTTTGGATATTTATCTCCTGCCTGCTCCTCAGGCTGATGTAGTATTACCACTTGAAAAAACGTTGATATTTAGGTTTTTCCTGCGGCATATATATCACGGCAAATTTGACCTGGTATTGTTACTATTGTTGCAGTGATCATCATTAGCGATACAATTTATCCACCTAACAGCAACAAGCCTATATTGGTATATTTGGGTACCTAAGAGTTTTCACCACTAATATTTTTCCAGCTAGGATTACGTTACTGTCCCAGTTGAATATTATGTTTTAAACTGGAATAGATGTTTACAGACAGCAGATTCCTATACGTATACAGATATTTTCTCCAGTGAAAACTGACTGTTCTGAGCCACTTCAACATGGGGTTTTTTAATGTTTGAATGAATTATATGTGTGTTTTTAATGAGTAATTGAACTAATAAAACATTTTTATTTTCTGGTTTATCGGATCCCTAAGGGTTAATAGACCCAAAAGGAAATTTTTCTGTGGGATCACTGTTATCCACTCATTTCTATCCGGCATTGAGTGCCATGTTAAAAGAGGACCCTATTTGATCCTCTTTGGATCACCACTGTTAATAATGTTGTGTCAATGAGCCCGTTTTTACAGGCTTTTTTATTTAAATGTAGGGTTTATTACCTCTCCTCCCCACTCCAAGACGAAGCGCTGTTCTATAGCTCGAAACACGTTGAGGGGGAGGCTGAAGTGTAACCTGGGTGTCATGTGTGTCTCACCGGAATAAAGTTTTTTTCAATTGCAAACCGGAAGTTCGCCTAGATTTGTGCCACAATAGCGCCGGACTCTCTCTTCCACTCCAGCTTACAATTTTTCCACAGATGCACGCAGAAGAAATGAGCATCAGAAGGAAGCAGGACCCAGGTCGAGGTACAGATAGAGGTAAGGGTTTTTCCTTCCCATCCCTGACTGGCATAGTGGTCCGCATTTACCCTTCATACACCATTCTCAAAGGCACCTCTCCACACCTATGGGTGTATAGACTGCATACCTGTGCGCACGACAGCACTTTGTTCATTAGCTATAATAGTACCTGTTTTGGGTTGGTAACCAGCTTAGCTGTTCATCCAGTTAGTAAGTGCCAAAGATGCCCGTATAGTTAGTCTCCTAAGAGTAGGCATTTATTTTATGATTTGTTTTACTTAGAGGAACGGTGGGCCTGTTAGTGTATTATTTAACCCTGTAAATAAACCCCATATAAAGAAATACTATGTTTCCTACCTGAATCTGGTGAAACCAAGAAATCAAGCGCAAAAATACTGTATATGAACACTGTGTATACTTAGTAATAAATGTTCCTGATGATAGGTAGATAGTCCTATGGATGGTGTCGCAAAAGATGTGGGTTCGATCCAAATCCACTATTGAAGTAGCAAAGAGGGGGGTCCGATGCGCAATCTCATCCAGTTCAATAGAAAAAAACATAAGAGAACACAGATGGTGTAATACTATTAAAAATAAATTAATGTAGAAGATATGGTGATATTATTCATATTTTATGAGAGTAATACAGGCATTTCAGTTGTTTCAAAGTAACCAACTTATAAAGGGTGATACGTCATCACAAGAAGAGCAGGATACTCCTGGCAAAGGAAAACAGAGGGCACAGGGCTATTAAAGTAAACTTTATATAGAAGGATGATAAAAAATAGCAAACACTTACAAGTGAGCAAGCTAACGTAGTCAATCAGACCCTCAGGGTCAGGTAGTTGGAGGTTCAGTCCTAGAGAGACCCTTATTCTTAGTGAACCTTCATGTTGGACATCCACATAGAGGCACCTGGTTTAAGGGTACAAATGTCCTGGGTGATTTTCCACACTTCCTCTGGTTCAGCAAGCAGTGCTCAGTCTCTGTAATGTAGCCCAACGCATTTCGTCAAACGTGACTTCTTCAAGGCGCATTCTAATAATGTCGTCTGCTGTCCTCTCCCTTAAGAACGCTCTAATTTGTGCCGCTTTTGCTTATTGATTTCTCATTGGCTGAGCGCCTGAAAGCGCTGCATTTCTATGGTCAGTATTTGCATATCACCGGCATGTGATGTCATGCGTTGCACGGCAAGTACTGCGTTCCACTCATGTTTTTCATGCATTGTCGGGGGACGGGTGCTTCCACAGCCGATGTCTGTGACATGCAGGTGCTCTTTGGTGGAAGGCAGCATTCACCACGCAACGCATGACATCACACACCGGTGATATGCAAATAACGTAAAATAACTTTCTCCATCAGCATACCTTCACCGCTTGAGACCCCCCACAGAGCAATAATTAGCTACACACAGGGAAGGGAGAGAAATATACACATCCCTGCACACCAATATATACTGACCCTGCGGGGGGAAACATAAATCATTCATTACCCATGGAGACTGTGATGGCAGATACAACAGATTTGTTCAAAAAAAGGTTGGACATCTTTTTAGATGGGAAAGGTATACAGGGATATACCAAATAAGTATACATGGGAAGGATGTTGATCCAGGGATTAATCCGATTGCCAATTCTTGGAGTCAAGAAGGAATTAATTTTTCCCCTTAATTGGGTTTTTTGTTTGCCTTCCTCTGGATCAATAAGTAAGTATAGATATAGGATAAAGTATCTGTTGTCTAAATTTAGCATAGGTTGAACTTGATGGACCTACGTCTTTTTTCAACCTCATCTACTATGTAACTATGTAACTATGTTATGTAGCTGCCTAATAAAGGATTCGCATAAACCCGTTTCTCCTTTCCCTCAAAAACATACCCCTACATCACTGGGGGGGAAAGGGGTGGGAGAAGACAAAAAGAGGGAGAGAAGACCCTATCACTTAACTGTGCTGTCCCGCGTTGATGCGCATCAGAGGGAAGCGCCATGATGTCACGAATTATGCATCTGTCTATCGGGTGTACAGAACGCTAGACTGACAGCGCATCATGAACAGCAGCACACTCAGCCTCATCAGCAGCAATCACGCAGCCCCACCAGCAATAACCACGCAGCCTTACAGGAATGCTTCCCCGCAGCTTCTTTTTGAGACCGCAGAGCTTGTAACATCACACCAATGAGAATGCAGCAGCTAGACATGCCCCGCTGATACAATTACCGGCCGACACACACCACAGAACTAGGAGAATCAAAATCAGCTGTGCTGCTGGAGTGTCCTATTACACAGATGCGCTGTCATAACGACACGCCCCCAAGGGGATGAGATCCAGTCAGCAGCAGTACGGGGCCTATGTCAAAAAGCATAAATGTAAATAAACACATAGATAGCTGGAGTAACAGCAACCAGCACAGCCTGTAATATAACAGGAACCGATCGTAATATATTAGATAAAGATACAAAACCACATGGAATGCAGCTATGCCTAATATCTTTTTAAGGCAAAGGCAACAATTAGAAATGATCAGATACAAGTAACTAAGCATAATGTTGTACAGCAATGAATAACAATACAGAAACTAAAGCACATAAAGTGTACATCAGAAGTACAGATCTAGGCAGATCTAAATTCCCACAGAAAGATATATCTATACATACTAACGGAATGATGAGAAATGGGCCCCACAAAAAAAAGTATGAAAACATTGCAAAGCCCATATACTCATTAATCCCTTTCGGTTAAAGTGTGCCTAGTTTGGTTATCCAGCGGCATTCATGCTGTAACAGGATTTCTTCAAGATCCCCTCCACGAATGCCGATGGACACTTGATCAATTGCAAAGGCCCTCAAAGTGACCCACTCAGAATTGTAGCGCACCTTGAAGTGTCTCGCGACCATAGTTAATTTGCGGCCTGCGTGTTGATCCCTATCTATGTTTTTAACATTGTGCACATGCTCCAAGACACGAAATCTAAGCTCACGTGTTGTCATTCCTATGTAAATCATAGGCCATGAACACGTGAAATAATAGACCACTGCCTTGGATTTGCCGTTCAACCTCAAGTCTCTCACTTGGCGTCGAAAAATTCTGAACACCTCGTCATATGTTGACAGGCCAAGCAAGCCCAGCATGGAGAGAAGCCCACACTGACATCACCTGACAAAAATGTAGTGGGTTTGGCAACGTTGTAATGGCTCGTTACCAATTTGTCACCCAATTTGGGTGCCATCCAGTTCACCATATTGACATGCTCACCCAGAACGTTACTGAGATCATTATCCTGGGTGAGTATATGCCAATACTTTTATATTGCCATCTTGTATCTCCTCCAATTTCTATCGAAAAAGTCCTGGTGAAACGTATAGTTTTTTGATCTTGACTACGGATTCCTGGCTCCCCACTGATCATCAAAAGTGAATTGGAGATCTTGTGTGGCATCTAGTTCTCCTTCTATTGATGAATGCTCTGCTATCACCGCGTTCCTGAAAGCGGGAGGACATTTCATTAGCCCTTTGGTTGATTGTTGTAAAATCTGAACAATTTCTCTTTAGACGTAAGAACTCTCCCACCAAAACTTCATTAATCTGATGCACAGGATGTGCACTGGATGTGTAGAGAATGGTATTAGTAGCTGTTGTTTTTCTGTGGATATCAATACTAATGCCACCATTGATATCAATGAGAATTCTCACGTCCAAAATGTCAACCGCCTCAGTACTGATGGTACTAGTCAATTTAATGTTGAGCTGGTTGTGGTTGAGGTTCTCAATGAATGTTTCCAGGTCCTGATGGATCCATCCCATATAATAAAGACCATCAATCACAATAGGACGTGCTCTACTCCCGGGCTCAGGTCCTCCTGGAAGACCACCTCCCGTTCCCAATGTCCCAAAATAAATTGACATATGAGGGCGCACATGTGGCACCCATTGCCGTTCCCCTGACCTGTAAATAAAACTGACACTTGAAAACAAAATAATTGTGTGTCAAAATAAAAGAAAGTAATTCCAACAAAAATTCCACCAATTCTGGGACCAGATTTCCCCCTATCAGGAAGCGCAGTGCTGCACGATTCATCATTATGATGAATACTGGTATATAAAGATTCAACATCACATGTTGCAAGCATGGTGCCCCCCTCTAGGGCTAATCTGGTCCAGTCTCAATAACAAATCCATAGTATCCCTAAGTTGGGAGGGAAGTGAATCTACATACGGTCTAAAAAATTGGTTATGGAAACAGCAAATGGGTTAACACTGCCCTCCTATGCCAGAGACAATGGGTCGGCCTGGTGGAAGAGCAATGTCCTTGGGGACTTTGTGCAACATATAAAATGTAGGGACCACCGGATGTCCAGAGATGAGCCCCTCACTGATTTTAGATGTGATGGTCTCCTGTGCAACTGCATCCTTAATAAGATTATCAAGTTGCACTTTAAACCTAATTGTGGGATCATTAGGGAGTAATTTGTAGCAGCCTACATCTCTAAATTGGTGGTAAGCCTCCATCTCATACATTGCCCTTGGCCACAGCGCAAAATTTCCACCATTATCAGATGCTTGATGACCACATCTGTAAGATCTTTAAGTTGTTTAATGGCAGAGCATACACCTCTTGTGAGATTACTGGGGCCTTGGGTAATCGGTATGGTTGAAAATTCCTTTGTTACCATATTTGCGAAACCTCCACTTCTGAACACGTCTGTAAGGGGGGACAGAAAACAGATTTGGTTTTAAGATGAATAAAAACACACCTATTATCAACATTGTCCCACCCAGTAGGGGTGTCACTAAATTACACCTTCATATCATGAACCAGTGATCTTTCTTGACTATTCCATGTGGTTTCAATCGGCTCCTGTCCTAGGTAATCCAGTTCTAAAGCATTCTTAGAGTAAAATGTATGTAATAGAAGTTTTCAGCAGAACAGGTTAAGATCTTTTATCCACTCAAACCTGTCTGCCGAAAAGGATGGTGAAAAAGATAAACCAAATTTGAGAACTGAAATTTGATCCTTAGATAATACATGATGGGAGAGATTAATGATTTGAAGATCATCTATTTTCTCTGTTCTTTCCTGCAGTTGGCTTGTTTGTTGGCCATTGCTTTCTTTCACTGAGCACTCGCTTGTCCCCTTCTCGTCTTGGATCTTGGGTGCAATGTTGCTGGCTCAGCTCTAAAAAAGAAATATCTGAATCTTGATTAGCACGTGGTCTTAACTCCCCTTCAGAAGATTCGATATTAGATGTGATAAAGCCAGACTCAGGATCGTGTTAATTTCTCAGTTTTGTCCACCTAGATTTCCTGTTAGTCTGACGTGTATGACTCCACTTACATACGTTTTGATTTTTAAAGTCCATAAATTATCATAAATTTCTTTTTTTTAAAGGCTACCTAATCTGCCACATAGGTTGCCAAATCTGTTTCTATTTGATTGATTGCACTAACATCTGTTAGATCTAAACTGTTCTTGATTGTGTCCATTTGGGCCTTAAAGTCAACAACTGATTATCCAGATTATCATTAATTCTGATGAGCAGTTATCCAAAACAGCCTCCCATTTGGATTTCAGTTCTATGGGGGTCATGCACTAAGCTCCGATAAGTCGTTTTAAGAATGCAAAGTGCTCTTAGAACGTGATGTTGCACTGAACGCGATTCACAGAGACACGCAAACAGGCACTTCGCATTCTAAAACAGACTTTTTTCTGAAGTCCAACTTTGCTCATTCGTTACCCTGTTTGCGTTCAATTCTGCCCTTCTGTGGGATGCACTAAGCTACGCAACCTTAGCGTACGCAAAAGTTGCATTCAAGAAAACACGTCAGCTCAAGGCAGCCACTAAAAAAGCTGGACATAGAAAAATTTCTTTGTTTACATTTTTGCATGCGCAAAACCCATAAAACAGGCCGGCGGGTGTCCCCGGCTGACCCCGCGGGGGTCCCCGAGGGAGGCCGGGGGTCGCACGGGTGTCCCGGCTGACACTGCGGGGGTCCGGGGGTCCCTGGCTCACCAAGCAGGGGTCCACGCGGGAGTGCAGTGGTCCCCGCAGGAGTCCTGGAGTCCCCGCGGGCCTGCGGTACCAATTTTGTGCGTACAAAAATAATAAACAATATTTATAACTAAATACACCCCCCTAACAAATACAATACAGTAATGGGCAAAATTACTATTATCCACATATGGATAATAATGTATTTGCCCATTTTAAATACATATAAATTACAATAAATACAGTAAATACATATTACACTTACCTTTTCCAGGCACCCACGATGAAGGCCGTCTGCATCCTCATCTTCATCCTGCCCATGTCCCTCCGATGCTGCAAAACATACCCAAGAATAAAAATAGCCCTTAACCCTTATAATCACCGTAGCGGTCATTAACCGCTACAGTCATTAAGGGGTTAACCCACCCTCACCCACCACTCAGGAGGCCTAAATACCCTCCCCCACTATCCATCCCTTGAGGCCTAACCACCCTCACCCACTAACCCAGGCAGGAGGCCTACCCACATACCCTTGGGGCCAATACCCCCTTCCCCCACCCCAGTACCCACAAGAAAAACAATACACAGCCCCACAATAAACATCATTATATTTATTCTATACATAACCCACAACCTGTGCCCCCCCATAAATACAGGATTTATTATTTTATACAGGGTTAATACCCCAGGCCCATGGGAGACCCCAGTGGCCCTGAAGGGTCACCTCACAGACCTCAAAGTAGCCCAGCACCATGTTTCATGTTTCTGTAGGCCTAAGGGTGGTCCCCGCCAGGCGCCCTGGTCCACCAGGTGGTCTCCGCTGGTCACCGTGGGCCACAATGGGGTCTCCACAGGTAGGCCCGCGGCTGTCTGGGGGGCCCCGGGTCAGACCCATGGTGTCTGAGGGGCCTCAGGTGGTTCCCACGGGGGTCTGTGGGCCCACAGGTGGTCTCTATGGGTCTGTGGTGCCCCCAACAGATGTGGGGCCACCGGTTCTTCCCCGCAGGTATCCCCCGTGGACACCTCCAGCCTGGTACCCGTGGAAAGCCCAAGGAGACCTCAGGTGGTCTCCAGAGGTCCCCCGTAGACCAAAAGAACCAATCCTGTATGTAAAAAAAATAAACCTGACCTATACATTAAATACATCCATCCCCCCCCCAACACATACAGTACAATAATGTGCAAAATAACTATTATCCAGATATGGATAATACATTATTTGCCCATTATGAAACACATAAAACATGCATAAATAAAAACATGAAATCTTAATCTGAAAATCACCACATTGCATTTTACAATTAAACCAGCAGCTAGAAAAATGTATAGCAAATGTTACACAATTGCATTTTGTGTACATTATTAAAAAATAAAACACATGAATAAAAAATAAAAAAACCTGTAAAAGTTAAATTAATAAACTTTTCTTGCAATTTTGTTCTTCTTGCAATTATGCTCTCCATGCAACTATGTTCTGTCAAGATACAATGTTCCTTTGAAAATTATTGCAAACAAATAAGAATTATTTAGCATGATTTTGGCAATATAAAATTGTGGTTAATACCACATAAAGAGGTTTTTAACTGTATATATCCTTTTGTGTATTGTGAGGGTAATGTACAGCTATTTGTGTGTTTTTTATAAATTGTTCCACTATAGTGTTGATAGTAGTCGTAATCTCTTACATGTTATTATGTGGGTCATTGTCTCTTTAAGTATTGCAATGTAAATCATTGCAAGATAAATCAATGAAATATGTATTATAGCGGTGACCCAGTATGTTCTATGTTTTCACTGATATACCCACCATTCCCTTTCCTCCGAGTAAAAGATTTTTAGTAGCTGTTTGTTTACATTCAGGATTGCCCGTCTGAACAGGCATGTGATTGGCCGAATGGGCCGTCGCGTCATAGATGGGAGGTTCCATTACCTCCCTGATAATTACACAGTGAAGTTCAGCGGGCTGTGTTTCAGGCTTACGTGCCTTACGCCAGCTAGAGGGGTGTGACGCCTCCCAAGCTTCTGATTGACCTTAGCAATGTAGTGTCATAGGTTAGGACAGGGAATTGTGGGTATTTAAGTATGCGATCGTTTTGTGATATTTTCTCTTTGATAAAGCGTGGGATACCACGTGAAACACGTTAGAGTGTCCTTTTGGCTGTTTTTATTATGCCCCAAATAAATTTTTGCACCTAGTTCTTTGCAGTTTGCAGTTTGTGGTTCCAATTCATCTACAGCAGTAGCAGATGCACCGCTGTTTTTTCCTGTACCTTCTCCAATTGCTTTTCGGTAGGAGCACGCCTGACAGGACCAGGATATCCCCAAGGTCAGCAGTGAGTAATTTATTTACTTCATTTATGTGATCAGTCCCACACATTGAAAACCCAGACTACCACATAAGATTTACCTACACAGGCTAGTGGTAAGTTCATGGGAGTGTGTTAATTATTGGACTATTTGGAATCCTGGGTCTTATGAACTGTCTCATGCATTGAAGATGTTATTATATATACATATATATATATACATATTATGAATAAGGCAATTGTCTGCTCCTGGTTAGCATCACAAGTGGGAATTACCCCTCCCCTTTCCTTTTGTAAAAAATAAAACACATGAATAAAAAATAAAAAAACCTGTAAAAGTTAAATTAATAAACTTTTCTTTTGTTTACTTACCATTAGATGCCCACTCACTGAAATCCAGGGGACCCGGAAGCACTGGAACCAATCCAAAGGTAACCATAAAATAATAAACCCTTACAATCCACAACAGTGTCTTCTTTCTTCTATTTGTAATCCTTTCCGTCAGTCTTGGGGTCTTCTTTTCTTCTTTGGGGTCTTCTCCGTCTTCTTCCATCTTCTTACGCCACACCCTTCTTATCTTTTTAGGAGGGGAGGTCTTCCCTCTTCAGCGTCTGGCTTCAAAATGAGACGACATAGGCTTTTATAGGCCTATGACGTCACTTTTTGGTCAAATGTTTCCCACGGCCCTGAATGGGCCGTGAAAAACATGTGATTTGGGGGGGGGAAATGATGATATAATTTTAAGTCAATGATGCCAGCCAATCAGAATGGCTGAGCTTCAATTGCATTTAAGATGACGTCATCAAAACAAAGATGGCCGGCGACACATGGTACGGTAGCCAATCAGAGCTAATTCCTCTGAACGCCTCTGGAGGAAATCTCATACGCTCGCAGACTTCATTCACTACAAATTTATGCTATCCTGTTTCAACTCTGCCCTCTTTCAGGCTAAACAAACCTACTTTTCATCACTAATCAACACACACAAGTCTAACCCACGCCGTCTCTTTTCTGTCTTTGACTCTCTACTCAGACCACCCTCAGCTGCCTCCTCTTCTTCATCCATCTCACCTCAGGACTTTGCTGATTTTTTTTTTTTTTTTTTTAAGAAAAAGGTGGAGTCCATACGGCAGAACATCCCATCTGTTGCCTCCTCCCATCCCACAATGCTTCCCAACTCTCCTCCTGTCTTTCTTGACTCTTTTTCTGCTATCTCGGAGGAGGATGTATCACTGCTGATCTCCTCTTCGCCCTCTACCACTTGCCCACTTGACCCCATTCCCTCCCATCTCCTAAAACCTTTTGCTCCCTCTATAATCCCTATGCTCACACAGATCTTTAACTCTTCCCTCTACTCTGGTACCTTTCCTTCATCCTTCAAGCATGCAACCGTTATACCATTACTCAAAAACAGCAAGCTTGACCCTACCTGTCCTTCTAACTATCGACCTGTCTCCCTCCTGCCTTTTGCCTCCAAACTCCTTGAACGTCTTGTATTCTCTCGATTGCTACACTTTCTCAACACCTATTCTGTACTAGACCCTCTACAATCTGGCTTCCGCACTGCTCACTCTACTGAAACAGCCCTCACTAAAATAACTGACGACCTCCACGCTGCCAAAGACAGAGGTCATTACACTCTGCTCATATTACTCGACCTCTCTGCAGCATTCGACACCGTGGACCACCCTCTTCTCCTTCACATTCTCCATACTCTTGGTATTCGGAACAAAGCTTTATCCTGGATCTCCTCTTACCTCTCCCATCGTACCTTCAGTGTCTCTTTTGCTAACACCTCCTCCTCCTCTATTGATCTCTCTGTGGGGGTACCCCAGGGCTCTGTCCTGGGACCCCTTCTCTTTTCTCTCTACACACTCTCTCTAGGTGACCTAATCACATCTTTTGGGTTTAAATATCACCTCTATGCTGACGACACACAAATTTACCTTTCAACCCCTGACCTTACACCTGCTATACAGACCAAAGTTTCTGAATGCCTCTCTGGAATATCATCCTGGATGGCCATCCGCCGACTGAAACTTAACATGGCAAAAACAGAGCTCCTTATACTACCTCCCAAACCTGGCCCTACTACATCCTTCCACATTGCTATTGGAAATACGATCATTCACCCAGTAGCCCAAGCACGCTGCCTAGGGGTCACACTTGATTCCTCTCTCTCATTCTCCTCTCATATTCAAAACGTTTCTAAAACTTGTCGCTTTTTCCTCCGCAATATCACAAAGATACGCCCTTTCCTCTGTTACTCAACTGCTAAAACTCTGACTCAGGCCCTCATTCTCTCACGTCTCGATTACTGCAACCTCCTGCTGTCCGGCCTTCCTACCTCTCACCTGTCTCCCCTACAATCTATCCTAAACACTGCTGCCAGAATCACTCTACTCTTTCCTAAATCTGTCTCAGCGTCTCCCCTGCTGAAATCCCTCTCCTGGCTTCCGATTAAATCGCGTATCTCACACTCAATTCTACTGCTCACTTTTAAAGCTTTACATTCTTCTGCCCCTCATTACATCTCAGCCCTAATTTCTCGCTATGCACCATCACGACTCTTGCGTTCTTCTCAAGGATGTCTTCTTTCTACCCCCTTTGTATCTAAAGCTCTCTCCCGCCTTAAACCTTTCTCACTTTCTGCCCCACACCTCTGGAATGCTCTTCCCCTCAATACCCGACTAGCCCCCTCGCTATCCACCTTTAAGACCCACCTTAAGACACATCTGCTTAAAGAAGCATATGAGTAGCACTGGATAATCATGGACACATGACACAAAGCTTGGCCTCCTGCAGACGCACTTACTAGTATTCCCTCCTACTGTCTCTGTATGTTCTCCCTACCTACCAATTAGATTGTAAGCTCCTCGGAGCAGGGACTCCTTCCTTAATGTTACTTTTACAGTATGTCTGAAGCACTTATTCCCATGATGTGTTATTTATATTTGTTATTTATATGACATGTATTACTACTGTGAAGCGCTATGTACATTTTATGGCGCTATACAAATAAAGACATACAATACAATACAGAGCATGAGAACAAAATCCCAACTCTGATTGGCTCCTGTAGACCATGTGACAAAGGCTTTGCTTCAGCCAATCAAAGTGTGTCATGTGTCGCCGGCCATCTTTGTTTTGATGACGTCATCTTAAAGGCAATTGAAGCTCAGGTCTCTGAGGCAGAAATCAATGCGGTTCAGCTCATTGGACCCCCTGCTTCCACACACTATTAATAAAAATATATTAAAGCAGCTTCATTACCTTAGCGGCTAACCGCTAAGGCAATGAAGGGGTTAAGGAACAATAGCATGTTTATTGGGGACAATTGCCCCCAATAAACATAGCAATATACAACACACATCCCCCTACTCCCTAACACATACAATACAGTAATGGGCAAAATAACAATTATCCACATATGGATAATAAATTATTTGACCATTATTAAACACATAAATCAGCATAAATAAATTGTGGTCTACTTACCCCCTGCCAATGATGGGTATCCGGTCACCCACCCTGCCCCCATTCATTTGTACAGTGGGTTATTTTTATATATATATATATATATATAACACCAAACACCAATATACACATAAATGGTTCAGGACTACATAAACATGTATACATAAAAACATCAAATCTGAATCTCATAATTATCACATAATAAAATTAATCCAGCAGCACTTTTAAAAATAAAAGATATGTTCTCTCCCAACAAACCAGCAGCTAGACAAATGTATATCAAATGTCACACAATTGCAATGAGTGTGTACATGATGCAATTAATCTGTGCATCATGTAACACTATGCAAAATCAATTTCAAAATAAAATACACTATGAACAATGTCCCCTAACCACCAATGTCTCCATCGCGTTTTGGACGCTATAAAGATGGTGGCGACACTGGCACCGATGCCCCATACCCTGCCCTGTAACTCAGGAAGCAAGGGGTCTCTGAGGCAGAAATCAATGCGGTTCAGCTCAGGGGACCCCCTGCTCAGGCACACTATTATTAAAATGTACATTAATGCAGCTTCATTTCCATTGCACATAGCCGCTGTGGTAAAGAATGATTGTTTATTAATATGTATGTTTTGACAGTAGTGTAGATGTGTAGGGGGTCTCCAGAGTTGAACCGCATTGGTTTCAGCCTCGGGGACCCCCTACTTCCGGAGATACAGGCCCCGTTATGGGGTGCCGGTATCCCTTGCAGAATGTAAATGTCCCGGTCACGTGACGCGGAAGCTTTCAAAGTGCAGCGGATACCGGCACCCCATAACGGGGCCTGTATCTCCTGAAGTAGGGGGACCCCGGACCTGAAACCAATGCGGTCCAGGTCGGAGACCCCCTGCCCATGTTCACTGTTATTAAAATGTATTTATTTTGTGTACAATCGCCTGTAACAGCCTTGCATGGAGATTCAGAATCTCCATGCAAATGTTACAGGCGGCTTATTTTTTCTATCAGCTAGAGTACGTGAAGTTTAAGAACGCTAGCAGGGGATAAAAAGCAACACGTACCCTATGGCTGTTTTGAGCACGTACGTTAGAAAATGGCCTCAAGGACTTAGTAAATCGCGTCTTCGGCCTCACTTTTTAACGGACATGCTTTTTTTTTCTCTTCCGGACGCAAAAGCATTGAGCTTAGTGCATAGCCCCCAAAGTCTTTAAAGTCAAAAGAGGGAAATACTTGGACCCAAGTCCTCTAGGTATCAATTTCTCTATAAGATAACGTTCTAGTGAGGTTCTGTTCCACCAGGTTTTTGTTTGCTTTTGCAATAAAAATTTAAGTTGCTTTAATTAGTCTGCCTTTGTATTGCTGAGCCACTAAATCTGCTCCTGTAATCGTGTCGGTAACGAAAGATCTCATCAGCGTTGCTATGCCAACGCTGCTCATTCTCTAAAAAATCAATAAAAACTACACAATATAAGTACAAAGTCGTGCTGGGCTAGAATTCCACTGAAAGTTGCACAATATAAATGAAGCACGAAGGAAAGCCCGCAACAAACCAGTTAATATCAGCTACATAAGTGTATATAGTGTACACAAACTGAAGGTGCTAGGGAATGTAAATATAATGAAACGTAAAACAGAAAAGAAACACTATAAAGCATTGAAAAAGTAACAAAATGTATTCAATCAGATCACAAGAAAAAAACATATAAAAAGCAATCCTGCAATCCTCAAAATCACATATAATATGACTGGCACCTAAATAAGTATACAGTCAAAAAATGCTGCTAAAGATCTTTGCCATATAATAAACACACATAAGCACTACATGTATAACAGGACCTGCTGAGGAACAGATGATTGTTTTTATGTCCTGATATGTAAAACCATAGAATTCAAAGAAGGTATACTTTCTTTTTCACTCAACTGTATATATATATATATATATATATATATATATATATATATATATATATATATATATATATATATATATACATACATACAGTGGCGACCAACTTTATTCGAAGTTGGCTAGTTCCGCGAATTTTGGAATATCCCGGTGATGTGCGGTTTTGTATCGTTTTCTCCCGGGTTATACTGCAATGCCGTGTAAAAACGCATGGTGGCGTTTGCGAGCTGTTGTCTTTGAAGCCGAGAAATTCATGAATTGTAATGCAGTATATACTGTATATATACAGTATATACTGTATAACAACAACCCCTATAACCCCTAACATACACATACAGTACTGTATATGCACATCAATGATACTATAGGCCGGCGGGGGCGAGATGTGTTTGCAGCAGAGAGAGAACCGCTGCTCTCTCTGCGCAAACATCGGCACATTAAAAATTGTTTAAAATACATTTTTATTCATAGTGTACATGTGCAGGGGGTCTCCGGAGCTGAACCGCATTGGTTTCATGTCCGGGGACCCCCTGCTCCCCGAGATACAGCCCCCTTTATGAGGTGCCGGTATTATTAAAAATACAGAAATGCTGTTTCATTACCATAGCTGATAGCCGCTAAGGCAATGAAGGGTTAAGGCAGAATAAACAATAAATACATTAAATACATATTTTTAATGTGTGTGTTAAACCTCCCTGCCTTGACTGTAACCTGTGTAAGACCCCCTCCCCCTATTGTGTGTGTTAAACTTCCCTGCCTTGACTAATATATGTAACCCCCCCTATTGTGTCTGCTAAGCTTCCCTGCTTTGACTAATCTGTGTAAGCCCCCCTCCCCCTATTGTGTCGGTTAAATCTCCCTGACTGTGTTTCTGAGTGCAGTGTACTGTATGTAAATGTGGGGAGGGGGATCCCGTGTAAATAACCACACCCACACCCACTACCCACTACCCACTACCCACTACCCACAATAAAAAAAATTCACACACAGCAGCAGCACAAAAAATAAATAAATAAATCTAAATAAATAAATAAATAAATGAATATAAATAAATACATTTAAAATACATTTTTATTCATAGTGTAGATGTGCAGGGGGTTTCCGGAGCTGAACCGCATTGGATTCAGGTCCGGGGACCCCCTGCTCCCCGCGATACAGACCCCTTTATGAGGTGCCGGTATCCCTCAGCATTTAAAGGTCCCGATCTCGTGACCGCGGCATGTAAACCAAGCAGAGGGATACCGGCACCCCCTAAAGGGGCCTGTATCTCGGGAAGCAGGGGGTCCCCAGACCTAAAACCAAAGCGGTTCAGCTCCAGAGACCACCTGCACATCTACACTTTGAATAAAAATGTATTTTAAATGTATTTATTTCTATTAATTTATTTATTTAGATTTATTTATTAATTGTGCTGCTGCTGTGTGTGATTTTTTTTATTGTGGGTAGTGGGGGTGGGTGAAGGGGGTATAAGCACCAACGGTGGTTGTTTAGGGCTTGCGGGGGGGTAGCGGGTGCACTTAACCCCTTCACGACCGTAGCGGTAGTAACTGCTACGGTCATGAAGGGGTTAAGTGCACCCGCAACCCCCCCTGCAAGTCCTAAACTCACACCAAGGCCAAACACCCCCTTTACCCACCCCCGCTACCCACAATAAAAAAATTCACGCACAGCAGCCCCACAATTAATAAATAAATCTAAATAAATAAATACATGAATATAAATAAATATATATGAGAGAAAATGAGAAAAAAACAGGCGCACACCTAGTGCATTAAAGTATAACAATCATTTTATGGAACATTAAAAAATAGACAAATGCCCACTCACAAATCAAACAATAAAAAAGAGCAGTTATGAGATTGGCCCTCATAAGCCACTGGCAGCGTCTCGATCAGCAATGGAGTTTTCTTCCTCCACACGTGTAGTACAGACTCCTTCACCGGAAGTGACGTCCTCCCGGCGTGTGCCCCGCAACAGGAAGTCCCTCCGGGAACCAAAGATCTTGCCTTCTTTCTTCTGGCTGTTGTACCATCAGGAGTAGTGGAGATCTGCCAGCTGCTTCTTGTCTGTCTCGCCACTCACGATACTGCGTCCGCAATCTGCTGTGTTTAGTGGGAAAGTGCCTCCTCCGTCTCAGTCACGCCCAAATGTATATATATATACAGTATATATATAATAAAAATCCCTATCTCGGGGAGCAGGGGGTCCCCGGACCTGAAACCAACGTGGTTCAGCTCCGGAGACCCCCTGCACAAGTACACTATGAATAAAAATGTATTTTAAATCATTTTTAATGTGCCGATGTTTGCGCAGAGAGAGCAGCGGTTCTCTCTCTGCTGCAAACACATCTCGCCCCCGCCGGCCTATAGTATCATTGATGTGCATATACAGTACTGTATGTTAGGGGTTATAGGGTTATAGGGGTGGTTGTTATACAGTATATATATATACTGTATATATATATATACTGCATTACAATTCATGAATTTATGCCATCTGGCGGACACGCGAAGCATTGCAGCCTAGTAAATCCTGAACCATTATCAATTAACACATCAACCGCGCGTCAGCCGGGCATGCGCCTGGCTGGGAGCCCGGCATGCTCCGGGTGAACAGTGTGGCATTCCAGGAACATGCCAGGTACAAGCCGGTGATTACTTCAAATAAAAGCTGCCGGAGCAGTATATATACAGTGGTTGACAAATCACCCAAAAATCTACTCGCCGAACCAAAAAATCTACTCGCCACCTAGTCCCGCCCCCAATCCCGCCCTGCTTGGGCGGCCATGAGGAGGTCGTCACGGGGTCAAATCCAATAGCCACGGGCCTTTAGGTGAATGGATTTGTCGAACACTGTATATATATATAATATATATAATTTATATTAAAAAACAAAAAACAAATCAGCGCTGGAAATGGCACTAAGTGAATTAATAAGTGATAATATTTTAATAATATAATGTAAAGAATATCAGGCACTGGTCAGGAGAATGTAACAAAGGATGCAGCTGTAAAAAAATATGCTTATCCTAAAGAATTGGAAAAAAGAAAAAAGCGCAATCCCATGTAGCTGTTAAAAATGTGGGGAAAATGTAATAAAGGCAATGAAGGTTGGTTACTGATAGTACAAAAACAGAAATAGCATGACAATAAAACAATATATCAATATATATGTAAATAAAAAATAGAGGAACAAATAAATGTTCAAAACTGTGTCCAAAAAATATCCAGAAATTCTATTGTGAGGGAGTAGCACTCTATTGAAATAAAGCACTTATTGCCCAACAGGATGGTGATTGAAGCAACAGTGGGGGGTATCGTGACTCTGATATATAGCAAATGTGAAGGTAGATATAGCCGTGATAAGCTCTGGGATGTTTCTTGTAAATAGGATCCAAGGGAAAGGCAGAGGGGGGTAAGAGAACGGTCTCACCAGATGAGTGTAAACGCGATGAACCTCGAGGGGTGTCTGCGTCCCTTCGTCAACTGTGCCTGCCAATCTGCGAAGCAAGTATACCATGTTGCTGATCCGGGTAACACTAGAGCCTCTGTCCTATCTCCTGTATACCCCCCTCACGATAGCCAGATTCCTCCAAACAAAGGTTGATGCAGCAGATAGATCTTCACTGCTGTACTGTTGTGTTGAATACCGGCATCTGAGAGGAAGGCGTCAGCTTAAGTGTGGTGGGATTCAAGCCGGCTGCAGCTGCAGGGAATTGCAGGGCACCTCTTTATATATAAAACACAGACTGCAGTATATATATCTAAAAATACATTTGTGTGAAAAAGAAAGTACACCCTCTTTGAATTCCATGGTTTTACATATCAGAACATAATAACAATCATCAGTTCCTTAGCAGGCCTAAAAATTAGGTAAATACAACCTCAGATGAACAACAACACATGACATATTACACCGTGTCATGATTTATTTAACAAAAATAAACCCAAAATGGAGAAGCCATGTGTGAAAAACTAAGTACACCTTACTGCTTCCATGGGAAGGAAATGCTAAGTAGCAGGCAGGTGCTGCTAATCAAATGCCCTTGATTAATTGATCATCAGAAAGTGTGACCACCTCTATAAAAGTCGAAGTTTTAGCATTTTCCTGGTCTGGAGCATTCAGTGTGTGTTAACACAATTCCAAAGCGGAAAGACATCAGCAATGATCTTAGAGAAGCAATTGTTGCTGCCCATCAATCTGGGAAGGTTTATAAGACCATTTCCAAACAATTTAAAGTCCATCATTCTTCAGTGAGAAAGATTATTCAAAAGTGGAAAACATTCAAGACAGTTGCCAATCATCCCAGGAGTGGACGTCCCAGCAAATTCACCCCATGGTCAGACCGTGTAATGCTCAAAGAAATTGCAAAAAAACAAAGAGTTGCATCTCAGACTCTACAGGCCTCAGTTAGCAAGTTAAAGTTCATGACCATACAATTAGAAAAAGACTAAACAAGTATGGTTTGTTTGGAAGGGTTGCCAGGAGAAAGCCTCTTCTCTCTAAAAAGAACATGGCAGCACGGCTTAGGTTTGCAAAGTTGCATCTGAACAAACCACAAGACATCTGGAACAATGTCCTTTGGACAGACGAGACCAAAGTGGAGATGTTTGGCCATAATGCACAGCGCCGCGTTTGGCGAAAACCAAACACAGCGTATCAGCACAAACACCTCAACCCAACTGTCAAGCACGGTGGAGGAGGGATGTTGATTTGGGCTTATTTTGCAGCCACAGGACCTGGGAACCCTGCCGTATTCTAGAGTCAAATGTGAGGCCATCTGTCCGACAGACAAAGCTTGGCCGAAATTGGGTCATGCAACAGGACTTCTCCATTTTGGCTTTATATTTGTTAAATAAATAATGACACGTGTAATATGTCATGTGTTGTTGTTCATCTGAGGTTGTATTAACCTATTTATTAGACCTGCTAAGGAAGAGATGATTGTTATTGTATCCTTAAATGTAAAACCATAGAATTCAAAGAGGGTGTACTTTCTTTTTCCCACAACTGTATATCTGTGTGTATATCTGTGTGTACAGTATATATATATATATATGCTCATCTGCATGTCTTAGGCAGGTCTGCAACCCCGCCTTTCCCCATTATCACCCAGCATACAGCACTTCCACTGCAGCAAGGGATTCTGGGAAATGACATGCAAATGAGCACACAGAGTCACTTTTTGCCTCAATAACCATTTTTAACATGGTTCCCTATAGGCTTAAGCTTGCTGCATGGTCACAGCTTTGAGCACAGCCAGGGTTAAGGTGCATACCCAGAAAACCACCCACAGCTGTTTCGACCTTGATGGGTCTCATCAGTGTGGGGTTGATTTTAACTGGGAATGCAAGAGAGGCTATGGGATAGGCTATACCATAATACTGAGTTAAGTTATGGTGAGTAAAAAAAGTGCCAAAAACCCTCCACAGGAAAGCAAATATGCAAATATAGCTGTATGCTCATCTGCATGTCTTAGGCAGGTCTGCAACCCCGCCTTTCCCCATTATCACCCAGCATACAGCACTTCCACTGCAGCAAGGGATTCTGGGAAATGACATGCAAATGAGCACACAGTGTCACTTTTTGCCTCAATAACCATTTTTAACATGGTTCCCTATAGGCTTAAGCTTGCTGCATGGTCACAGCTTTTTATATATATATAATGTATGTATACACACAGACTGCAGTATGTATATATATATATATATATATATATATATATATATATATATACATTTTAAGTTATTGTGGGTGAAAAAGACAACAAAGACATCCAACGTTAGCATATAGCCAGTAAAGAATATCACTTGTGAGCACATTCACATGTCTTAGACAGGTCTGCAACCCTGCCATTCAACCATTATCACCTATCATACACTGCTTCCACTGCAGCAAGGGATTCTTGGAAATGACATGCAAATGAGAACACAATGTTTATTTTATATATATATATATCTATATCTATATATATATATATATATATATATATATTTATATATATATATATCTATATCTATATAGATATATATATATATATATATATATATCTATATAGATATAGATATATATATATATATCTATATAGATATATATATAGATAGCACAACAGAAAGAAAAAACGGCGCCAACCTAAACCATTATATGAATAGCCACATCAACATGAAGAAAAAAACTATACTGTACAAAAATGGGGAAAGATAGTATTTATACACAATACAAAAAAATATATAAAAAATAAAATTATCAGATGTAAAGTCCAGAAAAATATATATATAAAAAATGTATACAAATCCTAAAAATTGCTCCAATTGCTATCCAAAAGTGTATCTGCAGCCTGAATGAAGGGAACACCACTTCTTTGAAGATATCTATATATATATATATATATATATATATATATATATATATATATATATATATATATATATATATATATAACAGGTGGTATTCAGTCCTATTGTTCTGAGAAATTAACCTGTTTAAAATTCTTTCCTATTTTGGTTCACTTTGCAATTGATTTGCTGTCTTGTCACTTTTGCTAATACTGTCTTGGAAATGGGGGTTGGGGGATGGCAGTTAATAGCGTACGTGCGATGTGTGTTGTGTTACAAACCTTACATTCTTTTCTCTCAGGTATGGGGGAGTGCGTTTGGCTGGATGGTGATGGGGGTGGGGTTTGGGGATGTCAGTTAATAGTGTATTGTAAACAAAAGAAACAGCGCACAACGCCAAATAGTGAAGCAAGTATTGCTATATATTAGTAATTACAGGGTAATAAATCTGCGTACACCTACGCACTAGCAGGGTGAAGCCAATGGAGGCAATGGCAATATTAAAGCACTAGATAAAAATCATCCAACATGTTTCGTAGAATAAACTACTTCTTCCCTGGATGATTTTTATCTAGTGCTTTAATATTGCCATTGCCTCCATTGGCTTCACCCTGCTAGTATCACTCCCGGTGGTAATTTTTGGCTTATGATAGACTCTGAGAGACTTTGAGAGACTTTGACTGCCTCCCTGCCGGTTCCCTCGCTGCTGCGGAGACTGTGACGTCATCACGCAGTATCCCGCGACAGAGCGACAACGTGGCACGCCGAGTGTACCCTTGCAGAGCTGAGGTCTCACCCCCGCACAGTGGATCTGCTCACTGAGCTACACGAGCTGCACCAGACGGCTTGGAAGCGCGAGCGGTCCCACCAAGCACCAATACCTGCAACGGAGCCTGGTTGCTGTAAAGGGAAATCCCCTTGGGAGCGATGTACTGCTGGATGAGGGGTTTTGGACATTGATCCTGATCCTGAATCAACGTAGCGCCCCCGCTGAGAGAAGCAAGCTCCAGACTCTTCTGACAACAGTTGCTGAGTGGTAACTTGTGTGAAACACACTAAATGCACCTATTCCACTGTTTTGATGTACGCAGATTTATTACCCTGTAATTACTAATATATAGCAATACTTGCTTCACTATTTGGCGTTGTGCGCTGTTTCTTTTGTTTCCATTTCTTAGAGTGTGGGGGGTGCTGAGCCACCCCCTGTGTTTATAGCAGCAGACGCCTCTACCAATACATGGTTATGTGATATAATTTCTTCTTATATACACCCTCACTGTGGTTATTGTGATTTATTTCTTGTTCACTTATCTATGTGGTTTAGTCACTGCACTTTATTTATATTCCATATTCTGGGTTAGATAGTAGCGCACAGTATTTTCTCTGTTTAATAGTGTATTGTGCCTGCCTAGGCTAGGCATCTCGGAAAGGGTCACTGTGAAGTCAATGTACAGCTTGATCCAATAACCCCCAGTAACCCCCACACACAAATACTAACAAAGAAAAGTGAATTCAACTGCTTATCGACACCTCCCCCAGAGCCATTCATTATGTTTCAGGCTTTGATGAACTGTGTAGAGTCTTCAGGTCAGTTTCACACACGCATGTGCACATGTGATAAGTCCTTTTTGGGGATTTGGCGAGAATTACTTCACATTCAATGTGAATTTCAAGTCTGAAAAAAAAAGAGAGACATCCCTTTTTTGTTTTTTTCTCGACATGGGCTTATTGAAGGACTGATTTTAATAAACCATTATGTGAAGCATGTTTTTGATACTTTAGCAATTTTTGTCATTCTTACAATCACTTGCTTTTTAATTCTACTCTAATGTATACTGTACTGTATGAGGTGGCATACTGTAATTTTTATTTGGGGTTGGGAGGGTTCAAATGATTGTGATGAACAACTGATTCTGATGAACTGTTTAAAATATTTATTTGAACTAATTATCCTGCACACACACCTGGACTGCCAAAGCTACAGTAGTAGCAGCTCCCCCTCACACACAAAGCCTTACAAAGACAAGCGAATTCAAATGCTTATCGACACCTCCCCCAGAGCCATTCATTATGTTTCAGGCTTTGATGAACTGTGTAGAGTCTTGATGCCGGTTTCACACACGCATGCGCACATGCGATAAGTCATTCTTGGGGATTTGGCGAGAAGGACTTCACATTCAATGTGAATTTCAAGTCTAAAAAACAAAAAAAAAATAGACATCCCTTAGAATCCCTTGAATGTGAAGTCATTCTCACCAAATCCCAAGAAGGGATTCAAGTGCCTGTTTTTTGGGAAGTGACATCATGTAAAGCAAGTGAAACCAGCCAATCAGAATGGCTGTGCTTCCTTTCCCTTTAACATGACGTCACTAAATCTAAAATGGTTGCCCTATCTTGGTACTTCAGCCAATCATATTTTGGGAACTATATCCCCAATCTGATTGGCTGTAGTAGACCAACGTGACATTCATGCTGAAGGGAAATAAAGCACTGCCATTCTGATTGGCTGGCTTCACATCCTTTACATGATCTCACATCCCCCCCCCAAAAAAGGGACATGATTCCCACAGCCAATCACAGGCATGAGAACCATTTGCCAATCAAACGTCATGTCATAGGCCATATTTAAGGCAGTGACGGTACATTTGAGCGCAATAAGCCGGCAAAACAACATCGTGGATTTAACATGGGGTTGGATTGACAGATGAAGAAAGAAGATAAAGAAAGAAGATAAGAAAAGAAAGAAATGGTCACATATGAAGAAAGAAGATGGTGATATCACATGAAAGAAAGAAGAATTTTATTACCTGGTCCGGATCTTCACCGTGGATGGCGTTGGATTGTGTTCTGTGATGTCACCGGAGGAGAGCTTGCTGATTCCCCGGGATTCGGAAGGCCAATGCTTTTAAAGGTAAGATCAATATTGAATGTATGTACTTTTGTTTTTACAGGTTTTTGGATTGGATTTTTCTATTTTTATGTTTTTCAATTGACTGCTAATACAGCAGAGACTGCGGACCAAGCATTTCTGCATTGAATAATGGCCCATCAGATTAACAGCGGGGGTCCCTGGCAGTCCCATTCAACTGAATTCAAACTGAATGGGACTGCCAGGGATCCCTGCTGTGTTAATCCTATGGGTCATTAGTCAATGCAGAAATGCCTTAAACTTGCCTTATACTAGCCCAGCACATACCCACCACATACCCAGAATGTAACCGGGCTAGTTGAAGGCAAGCTTTAGAATAGTCGTTGTCTCGTCTGTATATTAATCTGTACCTGTTTAGGGTACACATGAATATAGTGGTAGTCAATGCATTTTTTGGCAAATGCATTTCTTCTATTGAATGTTATATTTTCTATGTGTGTTTATTGTTTTGATAAAATTGTGTTTAATTGTGATGGCTTGTTTTGATTTGTATTTTTTTCAGATTGTTTAGCGTTTTTATTTAATGATTATTTTGTTGGCTAATGTTACATATATGTGTTGCCTAGGGGATGTATTAATTAATTGATGTGTTGGTTGCTGCTTTTACAGTACTGTATACTGTTGTAAAGGCTTGTTTTGGTTTGTATTTTGTTACAGATTGTTGGGTGTTTTTATTTAATGATGTACTATAATTTGTTGGCTAATGGTTTAATTTATGTGTTGCCTAGTGGATGTATTAATTAATTGATGTGTTGGCTACTGCTTTTATTTATGGAGTGTATTGTTTGGTTAGGGGTGTGCATTCTTTAATTGATTGTCTAGTGGTGTGACTTATTTAATTGATTGGCTAGTGGTTTTATTTCTTTAATTGATTAGTTGGCTAGTGGCTTTATTTATGTAATTGATTGATTGCCTATTGCTTTTAATTTTACAGTTTGTGGGTTTAGGTGCTTGTTGTGTACTTTAGGTTTTATTATTGTGTAATTGGGATAGTCAGGCTTTTGTATGTATTTTGGATAGTCAGGCTTTTGTATTAGAGTGACCATTGACTGCTATAGTAGCTTATCTGGCTCATATTATATGAGTATTATGTACTACTATAACAATCAATGGGTACAGGGTTGGAATAGTGGGTCTGGGATGAGTGGTTATGCCTCCCGGGTGGGTATCGGGGCAGGGTGGATTAACCTCTTAATTACTATAGCGGTTATTAACCGCTAAGGAGATTAAGGGGCTTGGGGCCATTACAATGTATTTTTGCTATGTTTTTTTCTGGCAACGGAGTACATGTGTAAGGAATCCACTACTGGCTTTGACTTTTGCCTTGCAGACCTGTGCAGTTGCAGGCTTCCTCTGGCAATCTATGGCACAGGTGCTGCCTCTCATTGCAGCTTCTGCCCTGTGCTACTTCATTGGAGGAATTCTCACACACCCTCCTCCTGTGATTGGATCTCCGCCCTTTATATTCTAGGCGTTGGCTCTGAACCAGCGCCGAGCATAAACTATTCCTACCTCTATGTTACTGTCTCTGCCACAAACCACCCCAGGCCTCTCTCCTAGCGTTCTTACCTTCCAAGTTCCTGAGTATCCAGAGGCCTGGTCCTGGACGTCTGTGCTGAAGCGTTGTTGCCAGCACTGGCCTGCTGCTATCTCCTTGCAGTGGCCTACCCTGGACGTCTGTGCTGAAGCGTTGATGCCAGCACTGGTACTGCTGCATTCTCTCCTAGCAGTAGCTACCCTTCCTGTCCTGTGGCCTGCCGCTATTCTCCTGTAGTGGCCTATCCTGGACGTCTGTGCTGAAGCGTTGATGCCAGCACTGGTACTGCTGCATTCCCTCCTAGCAGTAGCTACCCTTCCTTTCCTGCGGCCTGCTGCTATCTCCTTGCAGTGGCCTGCCCTGGACATCTGTGCTGAAGCGTTGATGCCAGCACTGGCCTGCTGCTATTCTCCTGCAGTGGCCTACCCGGGACGTCTGTGCTGAAGCGTGTTGCCAGCACCGGTACCTGCTGCATTCCCTCCTAGCAGTGGCTACCCTTCCTTTCCTGCGGCTTGCTGCGATCCTCTTGCAGTGACCTGCCTTGGACTTCTGCGCTGAAGCGTTGGTTCTACCCGACGCTGCCCTGCGGTGAACTTCGGCCAGCCTGCTGTCTCCTCCTGCTGAGATCGGCGTCATGGGCCGAGGCCGCTCCTCGCGCAGAAGCCACCCCCGCGCTCACGCTCCTAAGCTGAAGCGGGGAAATCCTGACTACCTGTTGCCGAACTCCTGCTTCCATAACGACGATGCTGCCTTCTCCAATCCTGACCCTGCGATGTACGACTACGAACTGCGCACTCCGGATCAGTCTGCGTGGACTCAGGTCGGTGATTATATAACCCCACCTCAGCCCCGCGGTCCGGTCCCGGTTTGTGGCGAGCATCGGCGTAACAGTATGCTCGGCCAGTTAAAACCGGACCGCGCCGTGGCGGGGGATGGCAATTTTCCAACTGAAGTTATGTCCCGTCCTGCGTATCAGTCCCACTATGAAGGCCAGTATTTGTGTGAAGTACTACCCCTGGTTGATGAACTGTGGACGTATGAAGGTTTAACCCCTTTGCAAAGACAATGCCGTTGTGATCTCTTTATTAAGGCTTACTGCATCCTGAACTTAAAACAGTCTCTAGCCGCTTGTATTCGCTCTCCTGATTCCCCTTTAACCTGGGATAATGTGAACCCTATGGAACTGGCCGACGCCCAAGAGGCAATCTATGCCCTGGCCTCATCACTGGACATTCATCTAGTAGAACAGAGCGCCCTCCTCATGTTGGCTCAGTCTCAAGATACACTCCATGTATTTTCCTCAACACTAGACACTCACATAATAGAACAGGATCCCCTCCTTGCCAGCTATGCTGCTGCTTGGCAGATTCTCTGTGCTACCAGTCCTGTTACTAAACCTGTGGGGTTACCTCTCTCTCCTAAGAATGGTCAAACCATTTCTCTGTTGCTGCCCGCTAAGGAAGAAGCTGCCACGCTCCCTAATCCTGAGTTAACCTCCCTAAGTTCTGTCCCTGAGGTTATTTCGGTCTTAACCCCTGCTAGTCAGGCTTATGCGTTCCCCACTGTAAATCCCTGCAGTCCCCAGGTCAGTGTGTCTTCCCTAGCACCAGAGAATGAGTCCTGTTTGCCCTCTTTTCCTAAACCAAAAATTCTAAGCTCTGTTTCCGAGGTTTTTTCTGTATTAACCCCTGCTAGTCTGCTCTGTGAGGTTCCTACTGTTAACCCTAGTATTCCGCAGTCTAATGATAGGTCCCTATGGCAAGAGGCAGAACCCCCTATGACCCCACTCTCGGAGACTAGCTTCTATTTCTCTGATTCTCAGGTACAGAGTAATTTAACCCTTGGGGTTTTTCCTATGTTAACCCCTGCAGGTCAGCCCTGTGAACCTTCCTTGGTAGATCCCTTTAGTTCGTCAGTCAGGGACACCTCCTTAGCCTCAGAGGATCAACCCCTTTTGTCCTCTGACTCGGCTAAAATTCTCGGGGCTATGCCCCCTGAACTTTCGGCAATAATACTGGCTCCAGTAAAAAGTATTCTGGAGCCGTTTGTTTCTCTAAACCTGTTCGCAGAATCCCTACTCCTAGGTATTTCACTCACCCCGTCTGCCACTCAGAGAGCTGAGACCCCTGCTTCTGAGCATAGACCCCTTTTCGTGGAATCTGTTGTCGTTTCTGAAGTCCCAGACACTCTTTCCCAAATACCCACTTCAGAGGCCAGCACAGTCGTGGTTGCCCCACTTGCACTGTCTGAGTTCTCCTTTTCCCAAATCCTAGGGTTTAAAGCGAACAGTACATATTATTCTCCTTTCCAAGTGACCCCTTCTGAGATCAGCGTATCTGCTGTTGCTCCCTCAGTACCATTAAAGTTAGGGCCCTTCTTTTTGAATGATCAGGCTTTCAAGTTTGAGACTCCCTTTATCCCTGACTTTGTAAAACTGCAGTCCCTTCTCACTGTAGTTAAAAGTTCTCCAGCAGCCGCTGAGTTAAGCTTTGCCGCTGCCAAATCTTCTGTTATAGAAGCAACCTTGCCTAGCTTACTTCTGTCTGCCCTATCTGTGATGCCTATCACCTTTACTAAAATTTCTGTTTTGCAAGGTATTTCTCCTAGTAAATCTGTGATACCTGCCATTCCTTTAATCAGTTCCAAAACCCCTGTCACTAAGTCTCCCATGGAGTCTGATGCCCTCACTAGGGATTCTCAGGGACCCAATTCTGTAACAAGCAAGATGTCCCTTGTGTCTGTTGGAGAGTTTACCCCAGTTTCTCTCACGGATCATGCCACAGCCTCCGGGATGATTAAAAATGACTTTAAGTCTGGGATGCCCATTCCTGTAATAATACTGTTTCACGCTGATTCGCCCACAGTATTCGGGGTATCCACTACTGACTGTATGTCTACTACCACGAACTCAGGGGTATCGCATTTGGAACGTTCCCTTTTTTCAGAAGATCCCGTCTTTAAAATGGACTTATTTTTCTCTGTGTCTTCCACAATACTTGGGGTACTTGCTATTGACTGTCCTGTCCCAAAACTAGGGTTACCTCTCAAAAAGGTGCCTGGAGCTACCGATGTTAAAGACCCTATGTTTAAAACAGTAACAATTTGCATTGCTTCTCCCACAGTATCATGTGAGACCTGGGTACCTGGGACCTCCACTCCGAAGCCAAGCTCTAGTTCTCTGTCTTCTTTCTCTGTGTTGGAGGCACCCAGCTTTAACCCCAAGACTTTTTTCCCTAAGGTTGATGCACCGCGTAACCGCCTGCCTTGTTTTTTGGATAAAATCTGTTTTCTCACCTTTCAAACAGACTCCTTACTCGCAGGTCTCTGTGCGGTGCCCAAAGTGCCCGTTCTGTATGGCAATTGGCCTCTCCCTAAGACGAAGACACCCTTACTGGACCTCGTCGCTTTACCTGAAGCGTCCGTTCCTGTTCTCTATGGTTCCACTATGGGTATAGACATGCTTATTATGTCCTTCGCCAAAGCCACAAATTCGGATTTCATTCTCTCTAAAGATCACAAACCAAAGGAAGCGGATCCTTCTTCAACTGCCAGTACCATGACCAAGAGTTGCATACACACTGCTACAGACTCTCGCAAATTGCTTGGGATAGCAACCCTGCTTGGTATCAAAAGTACCGCTGCAATAGTGTGTAGTGAACCCTCCCGCCCCATTCCCTTGCTAACCACCACCCGGAATTCCTTGGAAGCTAAAGACTCTCGCAACTTCCTCCGTGCTGATTTCACCAAAGACATTGCCTTCTCTGAAGGTCCCTCTGCCATTTTTGTCCGACAATCTGTGTCCTGTGTCCCGTACTCTTGGACTATTACTATGCACCGGACACCTGGCTACTGTCCTTCCGATGTTCCCATTCCGGAGCCCTCAGGTCCCATTGTCCATGTACCAAGAACTGCAGTACCACCGCTGTCTTTCATGGCACTCGCCAATGTACATCTGGATTGTGGACCTAATTCTCGCCGGAGACACTTCAGGAACAACTCAATGTCTCCCAGACCTATGAATGGTCCTGTTCACCCAGGCTTCTCACCCAGTGGTGGGGGTACTGTAAGGAATCCCAACAAACTATGGGCTTTCAACGCCACCTCTCGCCTAAGGAGGTTTAGGAACAATTCCATGTCCCCCAAATCTGTGATGGATCTTGTTCGTCCGGAGGTCTCACCTGAAGGGGGGGGTACTGTAAGGAATCCACTACTGGCTTTGACTTTTGCCTTGCAGACCTGTGCAGTTGCAGGCTTCCTCTGGCAATCTATGGCACAGGTGCTGCCTCTCATTACAGCTTCTGCCCTGTGCTACTTCATTGGAGGAATTCTCACACACCCTCCTCCTGTGATTGGATCTCCGCCCTTTATATTCTAGGCGTTGGCTCTGAACCAGCGCCGAGCATAAACTATTCCTACCTCTATGTTACTGTCTCTGCCACAAACCACCCCAGGCCTCTCTCCTAGCGTTCTTACCTTCCAAGTTCCTGAGTATCCAGAGGCCTGGTCCTGGACGTCTGTGCTGAAGCGTTGTTGCCAGCACTGGCCTGCTGCTATCTCCTTGCAGTGGCCTACCCTGGACGTCTGTGCTGAAGCGTTGATGCCAGCACTGGTACTGCTGCATTCTCTCCTAGCAGTAGCTACCCTTCCTGTCCTGTGGCCTGCCGCTATTCTCCTGTAGTGGCCTATCCTGGACGTCTGTGCTGAAGCGTTGATGCCAGCACTGGTACTGCTGCATTCCCTCCTAGCAGTAGCTACCCTTCCTTTCCTGCGGCCTGCTGCTATCTCCTTGCAGTGGCCTGCCCTGGACATCTGTGCTGAAGCGTTGATGCCAGCACTGGCCTGCTGCTATTCTCCTGCAGTGGCCTACCCGGGACGTCTGTGCTGAAGCGTGTTGCCAGCACCGGTACCTGCTGCATTCCCTCCTAGCAGTGGCTACCCTTCCTTTCCTGCGGCTTGCTGCGATCCTCTTGCAGTGACCTGCCTTGGACTTCTGCGCTGAAGCGTTGGTTCTACCCGACGCTGCCCTGCGGTGAACTTCGGCCAGCCTGCTGTCTCCTCCTGCTGAGATCGGCGTCATGGGCCGAGGCCGCTCCTCGCGCAGAAGCCACCCCCGCGCTCACGCTCCTAAGCTGAAGCGGGGAAATCCTGACTACCTGTTGCCGAACTCCTGCTTCCATAACGACGATGCTGCCTTCTCCAATCCTGACCCTGCGATGTACGACTACGAACTGCGCACTCCGGATCAGTCTGCGTGGACTCAGGTCGGTGATTATATAACCCCACCTCAGCCCCGCGGTCCGGTCCCGGTTTGTGGCGAGCATCGGCGTAACAACATGGACCTGCAGTAAGATGACAAGGATGCCCTTCACATTGCCAAGGGTAAGTAGAATGGTTTTATTTAGTTTATTTATGCTGGCTGGCTAATGTTGTGTTTAATAATGGGCAAATAATCTATTATCCATATTTGGATAATAGTTATTTTGCCCATTACTGTACTGTATGTGTTTGGTGGTGGTGGTGGTGGTGGTGGGGGGGTGTATTTATTGAAATGTAGGCCATGTTTATTTTTTTAAATACAGGAATTGATGTAACCTGCCCGCTCTGGAAGTCAGATGTCTCTGCCCTTTGTTCCCTTACAATACTTTTGGCATTAGCGGACAAACACTCAGCCGCCAGTGTACCGCCCGCTGTCATGGATAGGATCCCGTCCAAATTATGGTCCACAGGCCCTGAGGATATCGGGCACCTAACGGTACCACCCATTGTTGTACAGCTCAAACAAGGGGCCCCGCTTCCCCGTAAACCGCAATACCCACTAAAGATAGCACAAGCTGATACTATCATGAAACATGTTAAGGCTCTTCTTGCAAATGGCGCATTAATACCTTGCACCTCACCCTGCAATACCCCTCTTTTCCCTGTAAAAAAATGCACTGCGAAGGGTGAACCTGATAAGTATAAAATGGTTCAAGACCTTCGAGCAGTAAATGATGCAACTGTTTTAGACACTCCCATTGTCCCTAACCCACACACACTCCTTGCAGGGGTTCCGCCCACAGCGCAATACTTTACAGTGGTGGATTTGGCGAATGCATATTTCAGTGTTCCATTGCACCCTTCATGTATGTATCTTTTTGCATTTATTCATGAGGGCCAACAGTATACATGGACCGTAATGCCACAAGGGGCACAGAACTCTCCCAGCCAGTTTGCCAAGGCAATGGCCACTGTTTTAGACACATGGCAGAAAGAGAATGTTTCTGTAACCCTGTTACAATATGTTGATGATTTACTCCTATGTGCAGATGATCACAAGTCTGCCGAACAAGCCTCAGAAAGTCTACTATGTTATCTGGCGGATCAGGGATGCAAGGCGACACTCCTCAAACTCCAGTGGTGCTCCACCTCTGTAGTATTCCTCGGTCATTGTCTCTCACACGGAACAAGACATCTCACTCGCGATCGAGTCACAGCCATACTGGACATACCTTTGCCACAAGGCCAGAAACCGCTACACGCATTCCTTGGACTTATTTCTTACTGTCGCTCCTGGGTTCCAGAAGCCTCGCTGTTGATGCAACCATTGTGCGATATCTTAACAACAAATCCCTTTCAGATGACCCCAGAGGCTTCCAAGAATTTCACTGTTCTCAAACAGGTAATATCCTCGGCCCCTGCCTTGGGCCTCCCAGACTATGATTTACCCTTCAAGCTTTTCATATCAGAACGAAATGGACATGCAACTGGAGTGTTAACACAGCCACACGCTGGCCGATGTCGACCTATTGGTTATTACTCCAGCCGTCTCGACGCTGTGGCTCGTGGTGGACCATCCTGTCTTCGTGCTGTCTTTGCTGCTCAAGCACTGCTGGATAAAACTTCGGATATCGTTCTAAGGCATGACCTCATTCTCCTGGCACCACATGACATTGCTGCTATTCTTAATCAGACTGAGCCAAAACATCTGTCTGCTGCCAGACACCTCAGGTTGCAATGCTCGCTTCTCATTCCAGACAATGTCACCCTTCTCCGGTGCCAAGTGCTTAACCCCTCCACCCTTCTTCCACTTCCCGAGGGGGGAGATGTGCAGGGACACGAACAAGAACAAAGCACAGCTGGAGTTGACCTACCCCATGATTGCTTCGAACTCATGAAGCTAGAAACTGCTCATCTGCCCACGGTGAGTGAAACGCCGATACAGAACCCAGATCTAATCCTGTTTGTGGATGGTTCTCGATATGCTGACCAACAAGGCACCTACCATATGGGTTATGCTGTCACCACAGACTCTGTGGTCCTACTGGCAAGCACAATACCGTCAACAGCATCCGCACAAGAGGCCGAACTACAAGCTCTCACTGCAGCGTGTAAACTGGCAGAAGGACAAACGGCGAATATCTACACTGACTCTAGATATGCCTTTGGTGTAGCACACGATTTTGGCGTCATTTGGCAAACCAGGGGATTTCTGACAGCAGCAGGAACACCAGTGAAACACAGCTCAGCCATACAAGCTCTGATGGACGCCCTACTCCTTCCAAGCCATGTGACCATCCGAAAGGTAAAAGCCCATGGGAAACTGAACACAGAAGAAGCCAGAGGAAACCATCTGGCGGATGCTGCGGCAAAACAAGCTGCCAGCGGGATACGAGAAGTGGAAGATCGAGTGGACACGACAAGGATGGTTCCGTTAATGCAGAACCTCCCAGTAAATCGAGAATATCTGAAGAAGTTGCAAGAATCTGCAACAAAGGAAGAAAAGGAAAGCTGGAAGAAAAGAGGTGCATCACCCCAAGAAGGAATTTATGAGTACAAAAAGAAACTTTGTCTGCCACGGGCACTGTATCCTACTGTGGTACAATGGGCACATGGAGCAGCACATCTCTCGAAGACTCTTATGAATGCACTGATCGACAAATACTATGTGGCGCCTGGAATTACCCCAATGACTAGTAATTTCTGCAAATCATGTACAATTTGTGCAATGTGTAACCCAGGACGTGTGGAAAAACCACTGCAGAAACACCTTGCAAGGCCCTTATACCCTTTCCAGCGTATCCAGATTGACCATATTCAGATGCCAAAATTGGGCCGTTTTGAATATGCGTTAGTAATTGTAGATATGTTTTCAGGATGGCCAGAAGCCTATCCTGTCACCAATCTCACTGCGAAAACAACAGCAAAAAAACTCCTGACAGAGGTGGTTTGTAGATATGGGGTACCTGAAGTAATAGAAAGCGACCAAGGCCCTGCTTTCACTGCTACTGTACGCTAGCTAAAGAAATTTGGTCCGCGCTAGGGACCACCCTTGCTTTCCACACCCCATACCATCCCCAGAGTAGCGGAAAGGTAGAAAGAATGAATGGCACACTGAAAACTAGAATGTTGAAAATGGCCCAGGAAACAAATATGCCCTGGCCAGATAGTCTACCCATTGCTTTGTTCAGTGTTCGATACACCCCACGAGAGAAACATTCTCTCTCCCCATTTGAGATACTGTTTGGTACTGACCCCAAACTTGGTTGTTACTACCCACAGCAGTTACAAATGCAGTCTGATGTTTTGACCAAATATGTAACTGCCCTAGCGCAAGAACTAACCAATATACATGGTCGAGTGTTTTCTTCTATTCCAGATCCAGATCTAGATACCGGGACTCATAAACTCGTGCCCGGAGACTGGGTGCTCGTGAAGAAATTTGTAAGGAAACATTCCCTAGAGCCCAGATATGATGGTCCTTTCCAAGTTCTGTTGACCACAGCGACATCAGTCAAGCTAGCTGGCAAGAACACCTGGATACACGCCTCTCATTGCAAGAAGATTCCAGCTCCCAACGAGGACACCTCAGAAGGAAAATGATGCTATATATCTTTTGCTTGTTGGGTCTAGGGGGGGCACAGAAGATTGCTATCACCCAACATGAAGGGGTAGTCACGTTTTGGTATAATTCATCCAATACTCATGTAGCTACCTTCTCCTTTGATTATTGTAATATAGTCCGCTGCCCCTCAACACATTGGCAATGTAATCGATACAGCAATGTCGGTTTCAGGTCTACTTATATATGTGTAATGGATTCCTACTGGGGACAGGAATGTGGTTACTGGGGAGCAGTAGGCTGGAACACGGGAAAAGATTGGGGATACCGACCACAAAGTGGCCTAGCAAGGAAAGACAGGAATGGCAAGTCTCTAATTAATCGAATGACCTTGCGGAAAACCGGTACATGTCTAGTCAGTGGTAAGACGGGTACAATAATGAAACTCACACTAACTATAGAAAACCCTAGCCCCGGGGACGCTGGTGTATATATTCTAGGGTCTTGGATAAAAGGAGATACAAGGGGGGCCTACGGGAAGTTAAAACTACAGGATATGTATCATTCCAAAGATTGGCAGATGTCATCCCGAAAACCCCCCGAGCCAGAGAAAAAACCCCTTAAACCACATTTCCATACATTGGAAAACATGGTGGCAGTAGCTAACCCCATATTTGAGGATACTATGGCCACGGGAACTGGATTCTCTGACACCAATTTGTGGCTTGAATGGATGCGATATAGTGCAAAAAGTCATAATAGATCCAATTGTTATGTCTGTGGTAGTGCTAGACCCCATTTGGGCACAGTGCCCCTCAATATCCCAGAGGACAGTGAAAACTGTTTCCTCAGTTTATTCACCAACACCTCCACTAATCACACCTCGTGTGAAGTCTGGAAAAAAGAATACCCTATAATCACAAAGGCACCCGACCTGAGGAAAAGATTACAATATACCAGGGGAACTACACCTGTTATGCTAACCACAACCATAAAGGTAGATTTTTGGGTAATTTCACCTTTGGATATTGTTCTAAATATAGTAATCTCTCCGGAACACTGGTTCAGAACCAGGTCCAATCATTAGGCGATATCTATTGGATATGTGGGGATCTAAAAATTCGGACTAGATTAGAAGGAAGCTGGACTGGAGAGTGCGCCCTAGCAAAAGTCCTGATGCCCTTACATATTCTTGCAGACCATTCCCCAGGTAATAACGTCCCAACAACACACCACCGCACCAAACGCTCCACCCTCCCCGGTAGTTTTGACCCTAATGTTTATATCGATGCTATAGGGGTCCCAAGGGGGTGCCTGACCAGTTTAAAGCCAGGTACCAGGTTAAAGCGGGATTTGAATCTCTGATTCCCATAGTTACCATTAATAAAAACGTTGATTGGATTAATTATGTATATTACAACCAACAACGGTTTGTCAATTACACTAGAGATGCATTACTGCTGCGACACACTTTATTCGAGCAAATACCCAGTATGTACCTGGCAGATACCTGGAATGCGCCGCTCCTCACCTCTGACAAGCCCCGTTGCATTTGCCTTCCAGCCATGGTTCATGCCTGGCTGACGGGCGGCTGATCTGTTAAATGATAATGATTAGGATTTAATAGGCTGCAATGCTTCGCGTGTCTACCAGATGGCATAAATTCATGAATTGTAATGCAGTATATATATATATATACTGTGCAGTATTGCAGCCAGCGGGAATAAAATGCTTCAATCCCTGCCTGGAAAATAACGCAATGCACTCGGGCAGAAAACAGTCACAAACCTCAATACACCCGAGTATACCCGAATTCGTGGGACTAGCCGAGCTCGAATAAAGTGTGTCGCCAGTGTACAAGGTATTGCGGACCAATTGGCTCCAACATCTTATATGACCTTCCAGAATAGAATGGCTTTAGATATGATTCTAGCTGAGAAGGGAGGTGTTTGCAAGATGATTGAGAATACGGGAACCTGTTGTACCTACATTCCCGATAACACCGGCCCCAATGGTAAAGTCCCATTAGCCATTAAAAATTTAGAAGAACTGTCAATTGAACTCAAGAAGAATTCCGGGATTACTGATCCATGGGACCAGTATTTTGGTTGGCTAACGGGATGGCAAAAGATTCTTGCCCAAATAGGCATCGCAATAGTTATTATTTTTGTTTTGTTTGTGATTATTGTCTGCTGTGTTCTCCCATGTTTTAAAAAGTTCATGACTAAAGCTGTTGACAATAGCACTCCTACCTTTTTTCTGCAGTCAGATAATAATACCCAATGGGCGTTGGCGTGGTGACGTCAGCGGGAGAGAACTTAGAAGCACTGGTAGTATTGCAACACTATTGCAACACTGTATTTGCGGTCTCTGCCATTGCACTTATTTTAATGCGAACGTATCCAGGGTTAACAGTGTCTCACCACTCAGTGGTTTACTGGTTCAGCCTGTCTCTATGCTGGGTTTCATTGTTGCAAATTGCCTGCTTAAGTGTATTAGGGACTCGGCTAACAATTGTAGCGTCTGCACACACCTTCCATCAGTGAAGGCAGCCTGCTGCTACTTTGTTGTGCCTGAGTTTACCACGAATTATCAGCCAAGGCAGCCTGTTGGCAAGTAGCAATTTGTTTTCTCACTAACATTGCTGTACTAGTTATAGCAGGAATTTGTAGATTTGAATTGTGCTAGTCTCCCATTGCATTTGCCTCACAGGTTAGCACAGATTCACAGCATTGATTATATTTGGCCGGCATACCCTTCACCACAGCATTTGTTTGACCTTGTTCATATTCCATCAGGCAGAGTGTTTGGAGTTAGCTGTTCCCTGGTTTTTATATTACAAACAGCTTTGCCATATTATTATCTGGTTGTTGTGTTTGTCAAATGTCATTGGGTGCAGAATTAATCCACATACCACCAACCTGTCATTGTTTTGCACTAACAGGGATCATTAACATCTCACCAGTATTCCTTACCTATATACCAGCTAGGATCTGTTTTGTGCTATTATTACAATACAGGTTGGTTTGATCGGTATGCTGCATCACATGACACACAACACACCCATATAGGCAAAGCGCACCTGAGTATCTCTGACAGATACAAGTGTTGTTATATATAGGCCCCACATCATAGGTATTCATCTTTGCTGGTCTATTTTAGGCAAAGACTGCTGTATTACATACCTTGGCCTTCTACCATTATTCTACTCTCTCCCGCCATTAGTACATTATATGTTGTAATTATTATCTACTTCAGGTTAATAACTTATTTTATAAAATGCTAATTAAACGCTAAGTTTTAATAGCCTAGGAGTGCACTTAAAAATGAGCATCTAGTTGCTAGGTTTTGACACTAATATGTCTACACCTCTCAGCTGCTGTTAGAGATAATAATACTCCACTCTCGGAAGATGGTCCATTTACTCCGTTACAGTCCCTCCCAGTTAAGTACAATAGTATAAATCCATAGGGACAGCATCTGACTTCCTTATGTGCAAAGTCTGTGGCAAGGGGGGTCATGGACAAGCCATGACTCGTCTAACGTACAGCACAAAAAAGTTCCCAGGCACATCTGGACAGATGAGTTAGTACACATCTAGGGACAGACTCAGAAATAGACATTTCTAGGGGGGACTGTGATGGATTGGATAACATGCCTATTTCTTCATCTGTAATGTGTACCTTGCTATGATTCCTTACTCAAAATGGCTACCACAGCTACCCCTCCCATCAAGTATGGAAGATGGCACCGAGGAATTCCACTCCAATGATGTGTTCAAAAACTGTAATAATAAGACCATAAATCATAACAACAAGACCATACAAGGACAAGACCTAACAAAGAACCACTGAGACAGCTCTTTTGCATACAAACTCCCTCCCCTACAGCCCCTTTATATGAACGTGGTCTGTAGGAATAAATTCAGACATTATCATTCTGAACTCCTGTGTCAGCGTGATTTTTTTCTCAGTGCATGCACTATATATATATAGGGAAAATAATCTGGACGGGGACAGATACTCTGAAGACGTTTTGGGCTGATCCAAATTATCCAAATCAACTGTACTGTAGTATGGTAAGTACAGGCACGCCAAGTACAGTATGATACAGGTAAGTATGGCACAGCTTGTTTTACAGTATACAGCATGCACTTAACTGCACTAATTATTTCTTTTTAGATAGAGCTGCACTACCAATCTTGTTACAAAGTATTTTACAGTATTTGTACAGTAGTTATAATGTATAATGAGTTCCAATATACAGCAGTTTGACAGTAGTAACTGCATAGTCCAATATGGAGTAGTTATACTGTAAACAATGCCATTATATGCACTTAACATAACTCATTTTTTTCTTTCCTTTTCAGAGAGATCTGCACAAAAAAAGGATGGTGAGGGAGGGGTAGCATGTGTAAATTGTGTAAACTGTGTGTATAGTGTATCTACATGCATGATTTACACAAAACCCCCTCTCTCAATGAACTACAGAATGAAATGTGGCCATGACGAAGATGATATAGACTACAAAATTGTATTATTGTTATTAATATGATAAATTTGCATTATTCATGATTATTTGTATTTTTTATTCTTCCATGATTATCCACGGCCCTCAATTTTCAACTGACAGAAGAACTACAGTACAAAGAAGATAAAGACTAAAATTTGTATTATTCATGATTATTTGTATTTTTTATTCCTGATAAAATAAAATAAATATTTCTTTACATTCACGATAATCATAATCATTTAAACACTCCCCTCCCCTGGCGGGTGGTTGAAGGGCCAAGAAGGACTAATCAGATTAACATATTAAATTCGGGAAGGTGTGGATAAACATTTCTATTCACGTTGTAAGACTTGTGTGTGAAGTGGTGGGGGGGGAGTGGTTGAAGGGCCCAGAAGGGCTAATCAGATTAACATATTAAATTCGGGAAGGGATTATCACATGTGCACATGCGTTACCGTAAACAAATTGGAAAAATATATATATCAATGTGGCGCTCTAAAATTATACCTATATAAACAAGTGCATGTAAAATAATTAAGGTGATACTAATACAAACATGTGAATGCTGCTTAACCCAGGGGGGGGTCGTTCTCTCGATCCCGTGGACGTGGAAGAAGTGAAGATCATCGGGAAGCGCAAAGTCATGTAAAACAGAAACACATTTCCTGATGGTGCAGTATTGTGATGTTGATAAATAAATATTTAAAGTGCAGTGTGCTAAGTACTCACAAGTGTATGGTGAGTGTTGTTCCCATAAAGGTATCTTTCAGGGACAGCCCGTCTACCCGTGGTAGAAGTGGGTCAGTGTATCTGAGTGGATACTGAGGACAATGTTTAAAAGAATAACAAGCATTTAGATCACATATTGGATCTCTGTGCAAAGCAGCTGTATCAGTCCCCCCTTCGCCTCGGCGTGCGTTTCACTGATGCGTCTCACCCAAACCGGAAACCGGAAGTGACGTCATCTGCGCTTGGCTCTCTGGGGAACTTCGATCCTTTAGTGGTCTTCTCTCATCAGGGTTCACTCTACGCGTTTCTCCGTATTGCGGTTTCATCAGGAGTGTAATCTGACATGTTCTAAGAGACTATTTATAGGCTGTGCTAGAGTCCCATTGGCTTACATTAAGTATGGTAATCAAATAGCATAGCAGCGACAGACTTGTAGTTAACAGCAATTAAGACTCATATCAAACATATATGAGTCTTCCAAAATGACATAAAAATTACATAATTACATATGTTTTAATAAAAACTAAATGGCAAACATCTAAAAATACATAAATTAAAATATAGATATGAATCGCCTCATTACAGCTAAGATAAGCAATTAACCTCTTAATGGACTGAGCTAAATGCAAGTATTTGCTAATGGTAGTAAAATATAGCATCTAGTGGGAAAGAAGAGAGACATATTAGAGTCAGAGAAATGGTTTTATATCGAACTCTAGATTTAAGCCTTGAGGATGAATCGTTTTTAGCTGGAACATCCAAAAGGACTCCCTTTTTATTAAATTTAAATCTCTATTGCCCCCCCTCCAGTGGGGCAACACTTGTTCAATAGCTTTAAATGTGAAGCTAGCAGGATTAGAGTTATGTTTTAATAAAAAATGGTTTGACACGCTGTGGGTTGTGATTTTACGTTTTATGTTACCCAAATGCTCTAATATGCGCGTTCTAAGCGGACGTGTGGTTTTGCCAATATACTGTAAACCGCATTCACATTCTGCAAGATAAATAACAAAACTTGTTCTACAGTTCAAATGCTGCTTAATAGTATAAGATTTTTGTGTTGTGTTTGATTTGAAACTGTGTGATATTTTAGAACTGTGTTGGCAGGCATTGCACATTCTGCAGTCATAAAATCCTAAAGGTCCTAATATACCCACAAAAAAGCACACGTGGTTAGATCCACCTTTAGGATTTAGGATGAATGCTGAAGCAGAGATTCGGAAGTCAGGATCCTCAAGAAAGATTGGGAGCATAATTATTTTTGGCAGGGTTTTCTTCATAGAGGGGAAGGAGCAAATGGTACCCAATGACATCCCCCCATACCTCATTGGGCGCTGGCGTTTCCTGGCTTCCTGGGACAGCGATGCACCAGATGTCCTGTCAGTCCACAGTAGAGACACAGACCCTCATTCCTCCGACGTTGTCTCTCCAAAGGCGAGAGTTGGTGACTACCCAACTGCATGGGTTCCGGAGCCTCAAGAGCTGGGAAAGTGGTAAGAGAAGAACTGCGGAGAGGAGTAATAGAAGTGAGAGTCTGTGGACGGTGGCTTTCAACCCGCCTTTCTTGGAGGCGCTGATCCACCCTGATACATACAGCAATAAGATCCTCAAGCGCAGATGGTATTCCTGAGCGGCTAGCTATTTTACAGAGTCTCGGAGAGTCCAGCGAGAAGGCCGCCGATAAGGCCTCATCATTCCAACCTGTCTCTGTGGCGATGGTTCGAAATTCCAGGGTATTTCTTGCAACCGATCTGCGACCCTGAGAAATGTGGAACAAGGAAGCAGCAGCGGTAACCCTATGGCCAGGGGTGTCAAAAACCTGTTTGAACTCTCTTTTGAAACTTGCAAAGTCTTGGGTAAGTTCAGGACTCAGCTCCCAGATGGGAGAAGCCCAGGCCAATGAGTCACCGGTCAGTAAAGCGATAATGAACGCCACCTTAGTCTTGTCAGGAGAGAAGCGGGAAGGGGTTAGTTCGAACTGAATGTCGCATTGGTTGAGGAAACCTCTGCAGCCATGTGGGTCACCCACATATCAGTTGGGAGTGGGAAGAGGCGGTTCCCGAGGTAAATTGTCCTCCATGGAGGAAGAGGACAAGGTAGCGGGTCTAAGGATTCTGGACTGGGATTGCTGAAGCAAGATTGTTGCTATCTTTTGAGTCAGGGACGCAACTAGGTTGTCCAAATACTGAAAGTGCTCCAGGATAGAAGACAGGGCTTTGCCCACCTCAGGGGGGTCTATGTTTGTTGGGCTCAGCATACTGTAAAATAGGTTAAACTTGATGGACATAGGTTGAAATTGATGGCATAGGTTGAACTTGATGGGCGTACGTCTTTTTTCAACCTCATCTACTATGTAACTATGTAACATGTAAACAATGGAGGAGATATATGCACCCCATACCTGGGCCTGTAACTTGGGAAGCAGGGGGTCCCTGAGGCTGACATAAATGCGGTTCAGCTCAGGTGACGCCCTGCTCTCGCCCAATATTAATAAAAATTACATTAATGCAGCTTCATTACCATAGCGGATAGCCACTACGGTAATGAATAATTGTTTATTGTATGTGTGTTTTGACACTAGTGTAGACGTGCAGGGGGTCTCCTGAGCTAACCGCATTGGTTTCAGCCTCTTGGCCCCCTACTTCATGAGATGCAGGCCCTGTTATGGGGTGCTGGTATCCCCCTGCAGGATTTAAATGTCCCAGTCACGGGATCGGGACATCTCCAAGCAGGGGGATACCGGCACCCCATAACGGGGCCTGCATCTTATGAAGTAGGGGGTCCCCAAGGCTGAAACCAATGAGGTTCTGCTCTGGAGACCCCCTGCACATCTTCACTATTAATAAAATGTACATGTAAAAATATTTTTTATACAGTACGCCGATATTTGCGCTGAGAGAGACAGATCTCTCTGCTGCAGCAGACAGATTTCGCCAGGGGAGCCCTTATCGGCAGGCAGGTCATATCACCACCGGCAACTCGCCATGTTTGCTCAGGTTGCTCTCACAGAAATTCAGGCTTTCCTGCATACCGTGAGATCAAAGTGACAAAAACATGGCGAGTACAAACCCCTGCCGATAGTGCCTTTGCGCCGTTTACAGCATAGGCCCCATAGTTGGTAAATGGTCAATGCTTAATTATATATTTCAATGCGTGTATCTGTGGATTTTAGATTGCATGTCTCAATATTAAGCTCTAAATTTACTAAGCAGTGTTATGCCATAAGACCCCTCCCAGTGCAATAAGACACCTTATGATCTATTCAAGTGATAATGATGAAGAAAGATAAACAAATACAAAATACGATGAATGTTTGAAATTCATGTTGCTGCGGAGTTAACACCAGAAATAGGCAAATATGTAATTTTACACCATAAAAGGGGCAGGGCTTCTTCATTTTTTCATATGTAATCTTTCTCTTTATTTGTCTCTCTAATCTTGCAGGCTTCATTTTAAGTGCACATATAAAACACAGTACAGTTTTTGTTGAGCATCAATATCTTCATAGTGCATAAGAAAACTTAATCAAAACAAATTGCCTGTTAAAAAAAGGAGCAGATTAATTGCTGGTGTTCTGAATCAGCAAAAATGCTCCAACAGGTTTCAGAGAAAAGACAAAAGCCTAATCGTAAAGCTACAAATGGAATTGTTGCCTTTGAAGAGAACCAGATACAGAACAATGTTGAAAATTATACACTGTGTCATTATTTTTCCCAGTAAATAATCTTCTTACAGGATTCTGTGGATATACAATTATTGTTCCATAAAGATAAATTAATCACGCCAACTGGAGAAATACAGCAATGCAGTATACTGTACTGTGCAATTCCGATGTTACATTCTGAGTTAACCAATATAGCCAGAGGGAAATCTGGAAAACAAGAAAATTGTCATTTAGGTGGCTAAAATTGCCTGACTTTAATGATTTTGGTATTGCATGACCTTGCTGCCCCATAAATGAAGGTATACAGAAAGAATATACGAAAACTGTCTAAAATACCTTCAAATTAGAAAAGCTTGCATATGTAAAACTTGCTGTTAAAGAGATTGCATATGAAACATTTTATATGCATCAAAAAAGGTTTCTAAAACAAAACCATTTTCTGACCAACTGTTCTGTGACATATACATATCTCCCCAAAGATATTATTCTGCAATGTCACAGTCACCTGAATTTCTGGATACATAAATGTTACAATCAAAGATGATTATCTGAATGGAAGATTAGTTCACTGCAGAAAGTGAAAAATTCTGTTTGATATTAAATGAACTATTCCCAGAGACAGGCAGACTAAAATTTGTACTGTAGATTGATGCATTTACTATATGATTTGGGCTTAAGGTAGTTATTTAGATAAACATTTCATCCAGCCTGTCAATGACATGAACCAATTTTCCATTTCAGAGTTGAATATGTTGTACGGTACGTTTATGGTGAAATGCTTTTTAAATTCTTGGATCCTAACTTTCCCTCATACCTTATTAAACTAATTTTTAAACATACATACTGCAGTTTGATATAACAAACATTGGTTCTACAGTACATCTATTTAATATTTACAATTTTATACTTACGTGGTGCTGCCGTCTGTCCGGGCTCTTTATGTCACAGTCTTCAAGAGTTGCTAAACAGACAAAGGGATAAAACGTACTATAGCATTGTATATATATTGTATAATTCAGGCTGTTTTATTCCCTCCCACTAGGGGACTGCAACTTTAACTCACATACATTTCAGGTACTGTACTCAGTCCTTAACTTTTAGTGGTTTATTCTTCATGTCAGTGACAGACAACATAACTCAGGCACACTGTCCTTTAAAGGAAAAACCAAAGCATAATATGTAAGACTACTTTATGGAGCATCTATTTACAACATGTGTTTTTATTATTTTTTCAATTTTATCTTGTTTGTATACAATGAGCATCATTTAGAGACTGTTTGATATGTGCTTTAATATATTATGATTCAATGAGAATTATATTAATAATGTTGCTATGTGTCACCATGCAGCTAGCTTAATAGATTAGCTCCCCACTTGATGCTCACAGCTGTTATAATTTTAATTAACCTCCTGTTCGTGGGGTTTGTGCTTTAAATATGGGGCTTGCTGGCACACTCCTTACTCCAAGACGAAGCACCTGTGTGCGTGAAACGCATAGAGGAGGAGGCTGTGCTGCAGCCTGCTGTGTCCACTGTGTGTCTCCAATAAAGCTTTGATGTTCAATTTTGGACTGTGAAGTCATTGGGCTGTTTGCTGTTGCTCCGGATGCACCTTGCCCTTCTACATGTGTTGGATAGTGGTTTAAATAATTAATTGCTTTCTTGGCTACTGAATAATTTTTTTTTGGTTAGTGCTTTTATATATTTTATTGGTTGGCTTGTACTTGCATTTCTTTCATTTGTTGGCTAGTGTTTTTATTGATTGAATTGTTGTGTTAATGTGCTTTTGTATATGTTTGATTATTGTTTAATTTTGGCATTCATGCTTTTTTATTAGGGCGAACATTGAGTGCTATTGTGGCTTATCATGCCCATTTTATATGGTTACGATGTACCACTATGCCAATCAACGGGTACAGGGTGGGTATACTGGGTTCGGGGTGGGTGGTTAGGCCTCTCAGGTGGCTGGAGGGGGACAGGGTTAACCCTTTAATTAATTTACATCTTCATTGCCCCAAAGGCAGACAGACTGATGGGGCTCCCCAAGAGCTGCTCCCCTCTGCACCGGACCAGTGTGCTAAGTGGTAACAGCACAGTATACTGCTTGTTAAACTTACTGAGTCACCCAGAACCAAACGTAGATCAACATCAGACAACAGAATGCCCCAGTATTGATTGATTATCCCCCTCAATTTAGCCTATTGACAGTTAAAGGTACCAATGAAGCGGATTGTAAAGTTTTCAGTTTTACGAACCTTTGGAATCAAAAGTGAATTCCTGTCTCTAAGTTAACTGTTGTGGAATCCCACATTTATTTGTTTTTTACTATATCCACGATTCTTAAAGCGCTTTTTAAGTTCAACAGCAGAAGGAAACCTCTAGGGAGGGAAGCGGAGCACTGCGCTGGGATAGAGTACAGGAAACCGGCACACCAATGGATAAAAACTAATTTATTGAGTGATTGCGTGAGACACCAAAAAACAGGACAACTACCCACTCTGACGCATTTCGGGCTAAGCCCTTTGTCAAAGAGTATAACCCCAACTATAGAAATGTTAACTTAAATACACAATTTACCTGATTGATGTCGTCCGTGGCCGGAAGTGACGTATGCGGAACTAACTGAAAGTCTCGCGAGACTTACCGGTGAAACCGGAATCTCAAGGAGACAAAACAAGTAGACCTCACAGCGCCACCTGTCTTGGAGGATGGCCACCAATAGGATTACACAATAACTAACATACACAAATATTCAGCAAAGCGGCAATCCCATACAGTTGCAAAGACAAGAATGATACCTGTCAAGTCACTCAATGAAAGTGACAATAATCTCATACAGTATGCAAAGATAAAAAGAGGAGGTAGGGGAAGGGGGCCAAAACTGAATACACCAACAAAAACCATAATATATTAAACATATATCTAATAATGAAGTTAAAAAAATATAAAAGAAAAAGGGGAAAGATTATAGTTGATGGAGAGATTTGACCCTGAAGATAGAAATGTAATCAAAAATGTATTAACCATTTAACTGAATATACATCCTACAGATATATATCCATCTCTCCATATGACCAACATAGGAGTATATATCCCATATATACCATCCTGAGACCAATATGATAATGTCGTATAGCATAAGTTCACATAAAATAAGCTGTTTAATAAATAAACTATATTGTATAAACCTGATTAAGGTTTTATCATGACTAAACATCAATGAACTATATGACATAAAAATGCAAAAAATGATAAACATAGTATATATGAAAAAATCTAGTGACAAAGTAAACAAACAAACAATCAATACATGTCATCAAAGACCAGAAGGAAACATTAATACAAACAGCGAGGGATGAACACCATTGTCACTGGGATAAAAAATGAACTGAAGCCATAGGTTCTGACTACACTCAAAGTCAGTACTCCTACTCAATATATTGGAGCAGCTATACTGTATAAGGATTTATACTCCCAGGTTCAAGATTTTTAATACTCAGTCTATATGGGATTCATTGGATGCTATACTTATGACTGTGATTTGCTTCTGTTGCACCGCGGATGGACTTTATGTCTTTTTTCAGCTTTTTAAGTTCTTTTGCTCTCTCAAGATTTTTTTTTAGAGTGGAGCAATTACCCTTAAGGCGTAAAAATTCCCCACCCGGTATCCCATTGATTTGATTTTAGGATGTGAACTGGACACATGAAAAACTGAGTTGGTAGCAGTTTTTTTCCTGTGGATGTCTGTGACAATAAATCCATCGGGGTCAATACTAATTTGGAGATCTAAAAATTCCACAGAAGTTTTGCTCCCCTGCGTTGTAAGTTTGATGTTGTGCCTGTTGTGGTTGGGGACATCGACGAACATCTCCAACTCCGTGGCAGAACCCTGCCAGAGAATGAAGATGACGTCAATGTACCTCAACCACAACAGGACATGACTAGTAAGATTAAGATTTTCATCAGTAAATATCACCACTCATTTCCACCACCCTAGGAAGAGGTTGACATAGGATGGCACACATGTCACACCCATCGCCGTTCCCCTGACTTGAAGAAAACATGAATTCTTGAATACAAAATAATTATGTGGGAGTATAAATGATAAAAATTGCATTAACGTGTCAATTAAATTGGATTCTGCATCGATAGGAAGTATCTGGCGGTGTGCAACCCATCCTGGTGTTGAATACAGGTATACAAACTCTCCACATCGCACGTCGCCAAGATAGTCTCCCCATCGACCGTAATCTGGTCCAATCTTGACAAAACATCCATCGTGTCTCGGATATAGGATGGAAGAATTTCTACTGATATACGTAAGAAACAGTCAAGAAAATGGCAGATGGGCTCCGACAGCCCCCTTATGCCAGAAACAATAGGTCGCCCTGGAGGGTGGGAAAGGTTTTTGTGTATTTTAGGCAGTAAGTACAGGGTAGGAACCACTGGATGTCTACAAATAAGACCTTCATAATTATGTTTGGTGAGTGTGCCATGTGAAAATGCTTCCAAGAGAATTTTATCCAATTTTTTTAAAATTTGGATGTTGGATCTCCAGCCAACTCTTGATAACATGCGCGGTCACGAAGTTGTTTGTACACCTCTACTTCATAGAGTGTTTTTGGCCCCAAAACAATATTTCCCCCCTTATCGGAGGGCTTAATCTCAATTGTACATTTGTTGAAGACTTTCAATTGCCAGCCATTCAGATTTGGTACGGTTGGTGTTATATACCTTATTTGGTAACTGAGTTATAGCATGACTAACAAATCCAGAAAAAAACTTCTATCTGAGATGATGTCTGTATGGGTAGACAAAACACAGATTTATGTCTTGTATAGCTCAAAACACAGATATAGGTCTTATCCAATTCATTCTGTGAGGATTCCACACTTTTTTCTGCTAATGAATGTAAAATCATAGATTGCGTTGATCAGTAGAGGTCAAATCTGAAATTTCAGATTGGTGCAATACATCTTCCCCAGATTTTAAGTAGTATTTATATAAGAGAATCTTCCTGCAAAAGAGATGTAAAACTTTTGTCCACTCAAATTTGTCAAAAAAATTGGTTGGAGAAAAGGACAAACCACGTCCCAAAACACTACACTGTCTTGACGTCAGTATGATATCTGACAGATTGACAATTGTCAGTCTGTCTTCAGTTTGTATTAGTGTGATTTCTTCTGGGTCTTGTATCCATATTTTTCGCTGTCGCAGAGGTTTCTTTGTTCCCCACCTCGTTGGTCTTTTTGGCCCCTGCGACCCTTGCCTCTGAAAAAAAGGAGGGCGGGAAGAAGATGCACTTTCAGAACCAGTGTACAGTCGTAATCAGAAGAGTCGATATCTGAGGTGGTCATACCACTTTCTTCATTAGATGTAGCTTGTTCAGCTTTTTTATAGTAACGTTTCTTTCTAGATTTAGTATGATTCCACTAATAAACTCTCCCCTCCTTATAATCAGCATAATCCCTTGCAAACTTTTTCCTTTTCAAGGATTTAATCACTTCCTCATATTTGGATAAGTCCTGCTACATTACTGTAATGTTTAAAATTAAATAAACCCCTGCTATCGCCTGTGAGAGGCGCACAGCTAGAGTGACTGATTCAGTTTATCTCTTACTACGTGTCTCTTACAGACAGACAGACCCCAGTAGGATTAACACAGCAGGGACCCCTGCCATGTTAATCCGATGGGCCATTCGTCTGCCGCAACACATTTTTAGAGAATCTCAGGCAAAGGTTAGAATGCATATCTCTCTCTCTCTCTCTCTCTCTCTCTCTCTCTCTCTCTCTCTCTCTCGTCAACGTGCCTATGGACTGTACTGTACGGACATATGTACTGTATGGATCCAACGACACTCCTTTTGAAGTAGTCGCCTGGCCTAGCCTGCTTTCTTGAGATATGTTCTATGCCTGTGAATTTAAGAACTTTACTGTTACTCATATATATCCTCCAATTTTAGGAGGGCTTCTTTCACACCACATAGGTAGGAGGGTAGAGAGCTGACAAAGGGGCGTAAAAAGTTGTCTAAATAGACACTAGCTTTTGAAGTCAAATTGTCGACTGGGTTTTACAAAGGTGATAAAAGGTTGCTATCTATGGTGTTTTCATTCACTGAAATCACCTTCTGTTCCAAGCCTTCCTTTAGTATTTTTGTCAATTCTTGTTGGAATTCCTAAGTTGGGTCGTTTGAAAATTTTATAGCATTTCCTATCTGACAAAAGATGGGTACATTCTTTATCATAATCTAGTTTGCCCAAGATTACGATGTTCCCACCTTTATCAGAAGGTTTTATGATGACTGTTTCATCTTTTTCCAAATATTTTAATGCTTGAAATGATAATTGAAATTGTGCTAATTTATCTTAGATTGTAAATTGATGATATCCATAGTAACTAGCCTTGTAAAGACATCTATGTTCGAACTTGTTTCTGGTGGGAGAGTAAACGTAAATTTACTCTTGAGATCAGTAAAAGGTCCCACTCCCTGGGGTCTCTCACTCTTTTTTAGGAGACCATCCAAATTCTTTAGATTTGTTAGATCTACATTGTCGAATTCCTCGAGTGGGGTATTAAGATTAGCCATTCCTGTTATCTACTAAAACTGTTAATTTCTTGAAAAAAGATTTGAGTCTTTAATAGTTTCAAAAATGTCCATTTTATTTGATGGACAAAAAGACAGACCTTTTGTTAAGACTTTGATACGGGCTTCGTCAAGATGTTTTTTAGAGAGATTAATCACCTTTGTTATCTCTGAGATTTATTTTTGCTCTGCTTCTTGGGTGGTTGTTCCCGGTAAGCCCATACACTCCTGTCTCATAGGTAATTTCCCCGCCCCTTCTTGTCCTCCTCTTCCTCTGGTGATGTCTATACAAGCCTGGTCTAAAAAAGACGATGTTGTTAAATTAGAGTGTTGTGATGGGTGTTGTCCCTTGGGTAAATTATCAGGTCTAATCTCTCTATGGTCAGATACAGTGTCACCAGCCGAACATTCCCATTTGGTAGGTGATTGTGTAGTTTTTATTTTTTGTCTAGATTTCAAAAATTTGTTTTTATATCTAAAGATTTTATTCTCTTTGAAATCCAGTGAAAGTCATATAAACTTACGATGTTTTCTATTTTTTATATCTAATGTCAACTTTTCAACATTAAGTTTAAGTTTATTTTCGAGATCTAAAAATTCTGAGTCTTCCTGCTAAGTATGTATATCTGTGAGAAGGGAATCTATTTTTTTTTTTTTTTTATGTATAAAAAGGTTTTACCAGGAAGTAATACATTGAGAGTTACCTCTCGTTTTCAAGTATGTCCTGGGCACAGAGTTATAAAAATACCTGGTTACATTAAAAGAAAAGGGTTAAACTGTCAATTCACAGACATTTCTTAGTTTATTAAGTCCCATTTTTTATTTTCAAAGTAAAAAACGATTCACTTTGGAATCGCTATTAAATTAAATAACAATTAGATTTGAATATATAGACATACTGTATATGGTACACTTCATTCGTATATTTTGTTGCACGTTCTACACTTAGAATTGGGGTTCGTGGTATATTTATCTAATCATGTTATAATGAGTAGTGGTCCGTTTTGGCTCCTTTGGGCGGTCCAAAAAGTGTAGTACACTTCTACATCATACCATCATCTTTTATAAACTACAAGTCACCAATACCACATAGGTTAAAATTCATCACTATATTCTAGGGGTACTTCTGACTATAGGCCAAGACCTCCTAGGATAATCATCCCTTTAAGTCAGCTTTGAGAAAGTCGCCCATGTGTGACGAAACGCGTCAGTGAGCGTCACTGCACGCACGACATTACGTCATCACACAGCGTGTGTTTGATCCAGAAGCACACACGGAGCAGATCTTCGGTTTCACCATCTAGGAGACTACACTGTGGCTCCAAGCAGATGCCTTGAGGACATTTTCAGGTGTTATCCAGCCCTCCAGTGGACCGTGGTGTACTGTGAACCCATAAAATGTAACTCTGACTGCGGAGGTGGTGTGAAGACATCCGGCTGGTTGTGATATTATATTCACAATTGCCCGATTTTAACTTATCCTTGTGAGTGCTATTCCTCCCCCCTCCCTTGTCCTATTATCCCATCAATAAATATACGTTATTATGCCATGGGGCGCGCTCTCTATTATTTTCCTAGGTTTCTATAGGACTTGGTTTATCCTATTGAGAGCTGCCAGAGACCCCCTTACCATATCCCATTATCTACCTTTGATTGACTTTGCATAGGACTGGTTCTTATACCTTTTTCTTCATTTATTGCATTTTTTGTAGTGTTTGTTTCATTTGTTTGTGTTATTCACAACATTGCACATTGTGTAAAACAACTGATATAATTATCATAAATTATCACATAATACTAGTCATCACTTCACATAATATTAATAGAAATCATAGGGGGCTATGCACTAAGCTCAATGCTTTTGCGTCTGGATGGGAAAAAAAAGCACGTCTGTTAAAAAGTGAGGCCGGAGACGCGATTCACTAAGGCCTTGAGTCCATTTTCTAACGTACCTGCTCAAAACAGCCACAGCGTATGTGTTGCTTTTTTCCCCCTGTTAGCGTTCTTAAACTTCACGTATGCTAGCTGATAGAAAAAATAAGCCGCCTGTAACATTTCGATGGAGATTTGGCATCTCCATGAAAGGCTGTTACAGGCGATCGTACACTAAATAAATACATTTTAATAATAGTGAACATGGGCAGGGGGTCTCCGACCTGGACCGCATTGGTTTCAGGTCCGGGGGCCCCTACTTCAGGAGATACAGGCCCCGTTATGGGGTGCCGGTATCCACTGTAATTTTAATGCTTCCATGTCACGTGACCGGGAAATTTACATTCTGCAGGGGATACTGGCATCCCATTACGGGGCCTGTATCTTCAGAAGTAGGGGGTCCCCGAGGCTGAAACCAATGCGGTTCAGCACCGAAGACCCCATGCTCATTGACAGTATTATAAAAGCAAACGTTACCATTTTTTTTATAATTTGGTCATCTCCACGCTAAGGCAATTATGGTCCCCTGAGGATCCTGTATGTCCCCTTATTTTCCTGGGGTATCTGTGGTAGAGTCCATGGAAGGAGTGAATCCATTCAATATAATATCGTTGTCAATTGCTGTGTGTGTGTCATATATATCTTTGTTGGGACATGGTAGTGTAGTGGTTAAATGCTGAAATGCTTAAGTGATGAATTTAGCCAATCACATGAAGACAATAGTAATCACACTTTTGCGTCACTATTTTGGAGGGATACCCTAAATATAGCGGCCATTTTGTTCAGCCAGTGTGGGTGTTGTTGTGAGGAGAGATAGAGTGGAGTTGGTGTTAGTAGTAGTTGTAGTAGTAGGAGAGAGTTGGTGATTTGTAGGCGATTAATGAGTGAGTTGTCTTATGTTGCTATATTTTGTTTATCTACATTTTTGTATTGTTAGTGTGATTGAACTTTGTTAGTGTGTCATTTTGGTTTATATTTGTTTTTTGTGAGTGACTGAAATAGAGAGGATGATTCGACGTGGGAGTGGACGTGGACGTGTGAGTGGTGCGGTGGCTGGTGGAGTGGTGGAGTGTGGGATTGGAGGAGGTGCGGTGGCTGGTGGTGTGGTGGAGTGTGGCAGTGGAGGAAGTGCGGTGGCTGGTGGAGTGGTGGAGCATGGGAGTGGAGGACTTTTGGTGGGAGTGGGGAAGTGTGGGAGAGGAGTGGGACGTACAGATACGGTCCATCCTGCCAGGGCAGGTACATCCCGTGATGATACTCCAGGTGGGGGAGTGCAGGTGGGTGAGGGTAGCGGGAGTACTGGACAGGGAGAGAGGGACACTCTCCACCATGCGAACAGTGATGCGGAGGAGAATGGAAGTGATGAGGGGCCATCAACAAACCAGGCGCGGACGGAGGGCCTAAGAAAACCCCGCTTTACCCCTCGCGAAAATGACATTCTTGTTGAAGGTGTCATAGATTCCTATGAACAACTCTATGGATCATTATCATGTAAGAATGTTTTAACAATTATTCTAGTAGAATATAGAAAGTATGTTGTATAGGCCGCATTATATAATGTATTAACTATATTTGACATAAGTAAGTTGTGGGTGCTGGGGAACAATGAAGAGACCTCTAATCTCTCCTAAGTACATATAGAACATAAAAAGTGTTCATCGCACTCATAATGAATACTAAACAATCAATGATACTTGAAATGCTGATATATATGAATGAGTAAAAGTGAAGAACATTAATTGTGAATGTGCCCAAAAACTCTCATTACATACAATTACCAGGAGGGTGAGGGATGGTGAGGGAAGGGGGAAAAGTGACATTACTAAAAACTGAGGGATATGATAAAGAAATCCCTAACAGGGCAGGAAGTGGTTGCGATGAGACGCAGGGGAAACGTGATGTTTCGTGGTCACTTACCCCTTTTACAGGCCCATTATTATAGTCACCACAAAGTGGGACTATGGTACTTACCGACTCCCTCACAGTAATTTCCTCCCAGTGTTAAAAGAAATGCTAAAAAGATGCCATAAATGTTTATGCAAGACATGTGTAACGTAACATTGAGCTGGTAAGCATGTATGCTATAACGGAGGTGTGCAGCTGATAGGGCATATTTAATTTGTCACGAATGCGCGCATGACATAGCCTAATAGGTGTATGTAATTATATGTACATGTTGTTAAAATGTTTTTTATATTACCATACATTATCAAATCACTACTGAAATGTATATTAACACATTGTTACATATACACAGTTAAAACCATGACCAGTCAGAAGACAAAATTGTGGGCAGAGATATCGGAGCTGTCTCATCAGCAGGCGTCTTTCGAAGGACAAACACAAATGGCGAACAGAATCACCCAGGTCCCTATTGGCACGCACTCATGATGCACAAGAATAATTAACAAGGATACATATCCATTAATTTCAACCAAAATTCCCACTACCCCAATGAGGGTATATCAACAATAACAGACAGACAGTCTGTATAAAAACAGAAAATAACAAAACTTTAATGCTGACAGATAGTCACGCTGAAACAAGTGTAAGTATGTACAGGTGAGTTAAAAAAGGAATAAAAATGATCCCCTGAGGGGAGGTGTATCAGGTGGCAGTTAGTAGTGAAATCAATCGGCTTAGTAGCTGTATTGTAATAATCTTAGCCTCACTACAAATCATTCCATAAATATAAGGTGGTGCGGTAATTACTAATATAACCCTGCTAAGGTATATACCCTACAAACTGAATACACGTGGTATATTGTAAGCTGCAGCCGCAGCAGAGGTAAGTATAATAAAGAGTGTGGTGTATAACAACATACACACTGTATGTGCAGGCAATAGATGATGGTGCTTTCGTATTCAGTGTGTGTATCCACCTACATTCATGTTGCAGTAATTTACGATCCCAGTCACCCTTGCGGGGACCCCAGGGTACGTGTTCGATTCCAATAAATGATAAGACACCTATCTCGCCCCATGTATATAATTTACATGACGCACTACGGGTGTATCCCGTCCATTGCGGACCGAGCCAAGATGTTCCAAGACTCTAACTTTGAGGGGCCTGTGTGTGATTCTGTTCGCCATTTGTGTTTTTGCTTTATCTCCTCCCTACGCACCTGGAGCCTCATACTTGATTGTTTGTTTTTGGTACTGAGCGATAACTGTATTTTTGTGTGGTCTTTCGAAGGAACCCAGAGACATGTAAAAATCGATTTGGGGACATCAAACATAGACTCAAGAATAAGCTTTGCCCAGGCCGGACGCATCACATGTGGGACAGGAGGCGGACCTCCAGCATCACTGCATTTACACTCCTACGAGGAAAAGATTTTTCAATTATAACTCCCCGCCTTATATTTGAAATTGGAGGGAACACAGATATTGTGTCTATATAACACAGATATTGGGCCATCTTTCTCACATTTGACACCAGGTGAGTCGTATGCTATGACATCAATATTTAATTCAGAAATAGTGAAAAATGCAAGCATTTATACATACATAAAAATACAATCTGTTTAGATGATGTGATCAGGAAATGGCAACATTACACATGTCACTGTTCAGTTTATGAAAAGCATGCTTGTTATGTAAAGCTGCAGTTCAAGCAATATCCTGCATGTGTGTATTTTTTAACAAATCAGTTGTGTAGTAAGAAAAAATACTTGTAGCATGTTCTGTTTTAAACAAAACAACTTTGAAAGACCAATTTTCTTGTATTGTATTTTAACAAGCATGCTTGTTCCTCTTGTTCCTCTAGCAACCATTTACATTCCCCATATTTAAAGATGTCGCCAAACTTCGCCCATCAATACAAGGAGAACGAATTGACCGGCAGCTATGCAATTGTTTAGGCAATTAGAGATTGCCCACAAACTATTGAAGTTAGAAAAAAACATAAAAAAAATTAAAAAAACAGGCGCTTGAACTGCAGCTTTAACTGATGCACATATAAAAGAAATAGCATAACAATATGTGCATTAACATTGGATGTACAGGCAAATAAAGATGAGCACATAATTACTTAGTCATTATGTTGATTTTAACATTTTGTTCTTTATTATATAGTGATTGCTGAAGACACGGATTCAGATGCATCTGCATCACCACAACAACGTGTCAGAAGGGATGATGAGATGATAGTCGATCCCCCACATATTCCTGTCCCAGATGCTGAAGATTCCGGACCTGATTTTATTGGATTACAGGATACACAAAATCCAGAAAGTGATGACAAGGGGGAGAGCCAAGCGGGCCAGGGAGACCAGGTTTGTGCTGAAGCATTGTCGAATTTAACCAGCCTAGAGGCCAGGTTTATCAAAAACCAGGAAGATCAAGCAGACAGACAGGCTAAAACCAATGAAAAAATATATGATGAAATGAAAAACATGACACACCTTATGAGTAAACAACAGGAGACACTGGACAACATGGCAAATAGCCTCTCTATCATTGCCAAATGTATGGGTCAGGTTGTGGCACATGTCCAGGCACAGCCCCCGCCACAGCCACAGCCACAATCCCAGCCAGAAAGCGAGCCACAGGCCCGAATACGATGTACACCTACTATCCGATCTAGAGCTACTATCAGATCTAGAGCTACTATCCGAGCCAGAGACCCAAAGAGAGCCAGAGACCCAAAGAGAGCCAGAGACCCAAAGAGTGATAGAGACCCAAAGAGAGATAGAGACCCAAAGAGAGATAGAGACCCAAACAGAGCCAGAGACCCAAACAGAGCCAGAGACCCAAACAGAGCCAGAGACCCAAACAGAGCCAGAGACCCAAAAAGAGCCAGAGACACATGCAATGGTACAGCAGGATCCAATGGCACAGGCTATTCCCCTGGCCCAAATCCTGGCACTGGCACAGCCGCAGCAACATCAGCTGGCACTGGCCCAACCTTTGGCACTGGCTCAACCACTGGAACAACCCCCGGCACTGGCTCAACCATTGGCACTGGCTCAAGCATTGGCACAACCCCCGGCACTGGCTCAACCACTGGCACTGGCTCAAGCATTGGCACAACCCCCGGCACTGGCTCAACCATTGGCACTGGCTCAATCATTGGCTCAACCATTGGCACAAACCCCGGCACTGGCTCAACCATTGGCACTGGCTCAAGCATTGGCACAACCCCCAGCACTGGCTCAAGCATTGGCACAACCCCCGGCACTGGCTCAACCATTGGCACTCGCCCAGCATCCAACGTCAAGAAGAAGGCAACGATTAACTAACCATGGACGTAATCCCACAGCAAGGCCTCCCACATGTTCATCCCAAAGATTATCCCCAAAAAAGTAGTCAATGTCTTAGAATTCTTCGTCTAAGTCTTCTTGTTCAATAAGTTCCGTTCATTAATGTTCACAAAACATACTGAACAATGTGCAATAATCAAGTGTGTATGAGAACATATTTCAGGTGCATACATGTGAAATAAACAGCATAGGATTTCTCATGTGTGAATAATCTATCTGCTTACATTATATATTGAGTTTTGCTACTGAATCATGTTGAATACGCAAGCACAAATTTGCTAAGATACAGACCACCTGTATGTGGGAGAATAATACATGGTGGACACTTCTTCCTTTGTATAATGACCTTGTACAGTGTTTTGCACATAATGAAGTTTGGATACTTTGTAAGAAGATGAAATTAAGGGATCGTTCTGGTTACTGTACTCCATTCCCTGAAAAAACATGCCGTTTGAGATGTGTTCTAAGGAAAAGCCTCCGTTTTCTTACGCCATTGAAAATGGAATCCAGAAAAAAGCTATTGTATCACAGATCTATCAATATATTACGAAAAACTACACTTATTATCAAAATCATCCAAAACCTAAGGTATGGAAAAATTTGATCCGTCGCACTTTATCAACCAATGCTTCTTTTATTCGAAACACACCGCCTCTCGGAAACAGGGGTGGCTGTTGGTCAGTTTATGAATCCGGTATACGTATGTCTGCGAATGAAAATGTCAAAAGACAGACAATTGTCGGACACAACTACCATGATATAGGTGCCCGCAGTGGTGCCTTAAATGTTCAGCAGAATTTCAATGAATTTCAACCGGAGTTGGCCAACCAATACCAGAACCATAACGGAGCAAGTGATTACGATTACATGCATAATACCGACTTTGCTCGAACAGATGAAATGGCACAAAGTTACTATCAGTATCCATCTCAGTACATTGTACAAGATTCAAACTGTTATGGAGTAAGCTACAACCCTACCCAGCTGAACCCACCGAATAACGAATTGATTGACTATAGCGGCTACCTCGCAAACACCCCTTCCATGCCTGCACCGAATATGAATGCAATATAAAGCAGGTAACTATAGAGGAAATAGTTTATACACTGTGTGAATCTTTTCTTCCCGAATGACATTTCAATTCATGACGCATGCGCGTACCATACGGGAAAAAAGATTTTCTTTGTCTAAATTAACGTGTCTCTTTTATCTTTTCGCCTTCTTCTGATAATATAACAGAGATCGCGCTGTGAAGATCACAATATGCCGGAACACAGTTCTGAAAGAAGGTAAGATCCAGTTAACGATATACGTGCCAATATTTTGAAACGTGCTGTGCAATGGCGGGTAAAATTAGAGATATTCGTGCGCAGTCCTTAAATGTCAGTCAACAACGTGTACGCCCCTTGGTGAAAAGAAAATAATCAATTTTCAACATTAAAAAAATGTTATATGTGCAGAAATGCAGTACATATCTCCCTAATTTGTGTACTTTGCATATGGCTACATAATAATGTTATGTGCCTGGTGAATCTGGGTTAGTCACTTATAGAAATGGCAGGAAAAGCAGCAGTTTAAATTAAATTCGGTCACATTACACTGGCGACACACTTTATTCGAGCTTGGCTAGTCCCACGAATTCGGGTATACCCGGGTGTATTGAGGTTTGTGACTGTTTTCTGCCCGAGTGCATTGAGTTATTTTCCAAGCAGGGATTGAAGCATTTTATTCCCACTGGCTGCAATACTGCACAGTATATATATATACACTGCATTACAATTCATGAATTTATGCCATCTGGTAGACACGCGAAGCATTGCAGCCTATTAAATCCTAATCATTATCATTTAACAGATCAGCCGCCCATCAGCCAGGCATGAACCCAGGCTGGGAAGGCAAATGCAACGGGGCTTGTCAGAGGTTAGGAGTGGCGCATTCCAGGTATCTGCCAGGTACATACCGGGTATTTGCTCGAATAAAGTGTGTCGGTGCAGTATGCTGACTAGTTAATGTTGTTTAGCATTCTGTATCTAACATGTTTGTAGTGATAGCATGTGAACAAACAAAACCTTTGGTAGTACAGGTAGTCCTCGGTTATCTGACACAATGCATTACTCAAAATGGCGTTGGATAGCGAAACGTCTTAAAGCGAAACACGTTTTCTCATAGGGACACTGTTTAAATGAAAGGTTCCGTTCCTGAAGGCATTTTTATTGGTAGAGAATATGGAATTACCCAGTATACCGAGGCTGCTAACAGGTAGTGCACACACTTTATGGCAACTTGATTGAAGAGAGACCCAGCAATGATTAATGAAACAATAAGCCTCCGGTATTGAAAACAGGGAGTTGGGTAATAGTAAGCCGGATAGAGGTACAGGGGGACACCTCCCTAAGGGGCGCCCCCAAGTAAATTACAGCCCGGCACTAACCGCCTCAATAATCTCCCTGAAATACCGCGTGGAGGTTAGGAGTACTCACGAAAAAGCCGTCCCTGTTGGTGCAGGGAATTCTGCAGCGGTGTCAAGGATTGAACTTCGGCTGAAGTGGATCCCAGTGGCAGGAACAGCAGGGAGCGAAGTAGGGGTCACAAGCAGAGATCCAAGGCAGGCGGCAGGTAGCGAAGTCCGGTAACAAGCAGGGGTCCGAGGCAGGCGGCAGGTAGCGAAGTCAGGAAACAAGCAGAGGTCGGCAACGAGGAAACTGGAACAGGATGATAGCAAAAGCTAACACAGCAGTAAACACAAGAACCTTGCAGGTGCTAAGGAACCAGTATAAACAGGCAAGGAGGAACAGGAAAGGGAGGTTTATATAGGCAGGCTGAGAGGTGGAGCACAGGTGCAGAGGTGTCAGGTAACAGGTTCTGGAATGTTCCTAGTTTAGCAGCAGCAATCCCGGTGGACAAGTTTAGGTACTGCAGGCTATAACAAGACAGAGTGGCAGCAGTCCCGGTGGCTAAGCATAGGTACAGCAGGCTAGAGAATATGACATTACTCCCCCCTCCCAAGAGCGTTCTCCGGACGATCCTTGCTAGGCTTGTCTGGATATCGTCGGTGGAAAGCTTTGACTAGTCGCGGAGCATGTACAAAATCTTTGGGTTCCCAAGACCTCTCCTCTGGGCCATAGCCCCCCCAGTGAACCAGGTACTGTAGTTTCCCTCGGTGTAACCTGGAATCCAAAATTCTTTCCACAATGAATTCCTCTTCGTTATCCACGAGGATGGGTTCAGGGGGAGGAAGTCTCCGTCCAGGAAATGGGTTCTCACGGAAAGGTTTCAGCAGAGAAGAGTGAAACACAGGGTGTATTTTGATGGTCTCAGGAAGCTCTAATCTGAAGGACACTGGATTTATTAGTGCTGAGATGCGAAAAGGCCCGATGTATTTTTGGCCCAATTTAATGGTTGGAACCTTTAGACGTAGATTTTTTGTAGAAAGCCAGACTTTATCCCCGACTTGAAATTCTGGGGAGGGTCTGCGGTGTTGGTCTGCTGCTCTTTTGTACTTTACTTGAGTCTCACGAAGCGTCTCTTTGAGGGTCTCCTGGATGTCTCGCAGAGTCTCCAGTTTCTCTGTAACTGCCGGAATGGGGCCCGAAGATGGAAAACGAGGAATAAAGGTTGGATGAAATCCATAATTTGAGAAAAAGGGGCTCTTCTGAGTCGATGAATGATGTGAGTTGTTGTATGAAAACTCAGCTAATGGTAGGAAATCAATCCAGTCATCCTGGAGATGACAAACAAAACATCGTAAGTATTGTTCCAAAGTCTGATTGGTCCTTTCTGTTTGGCCATTGGATTGTGGATGATAGCCAGACGATAAATTTAAACGAATTCCTAGAGAGGAACAGAAGGTCCTCCAAAATTTTGAAGTGAATTGTACCCCTCTATCGGATATGATCTCATCAGGAGCCCCGTGAAGCCGAAACACCTCTTTCACAATCAACTTGGCTGTCTGGTCTGCAGAAGGAAGATTCTGTGCTGCAATGAAGTGAGCCATCTTTGTAAGTCGATCCACCACTACCAGGATGGTATTATGTCCATTTGATCGTGGCAGGTCAACAATAAAATCCATTGATATGGACCCCCAAGGACGAGTTGGAACCGGAAGAGGCTGCAGTAAACCCACGGGTGATGCTAGAGGGGTCTTGGTCCTAGCACAAGTTTCACAGGAGAGGACATAGTCTTTAACATCTTGTGCTAATTTGGGCCACCAAAAAGAGCGAGACAACAGTTCCTGTGTCTTGAGGACACCTGGGTGACCCGCGGGTCGGGAGTCGTGCATTAATTGGAGCACCTCTAATCTTACCTCCTTAGGAACGAACAGACGATCATTACAGTTCCAGAGACCATCACATAGAAATAGTTCTGCTTCCGGAGGAGGGTTTTTAAGAAAAGTGTCATTTGAGTAGGCTCCCTTTATTCGTGTGAGGAGATCGGCAGAGAATGTGACGCCCAAAAAATTTCTTTTTGGAAGAATAGTTTCTTCTTGCTCTTTGTCTGAGCTAGGATTCGGAAAGGACCGTGACAAGGCGTCGGCTTTCCCATTCTTGGAGCCAGGGCGGTATGAAATGTGGAACTGAAATCTTGCAAAGAAGAGAGCCCATCTGGCTTGTCGCGCAGACAGTCTCTTTGCGGATCGAATGAATTCTAAGTTCCTATGATCCGTAAAGACCGTAATTGGATGATTGGCCCCCTCCAGTAGATGTCTCCACTCAGAGAATGCAGCTTTTATAGCCAAGAGTTCTTTGTTTCCGATGTCATAATTTCGTTCAGCTGTTGACATTTGGTATGAATAAAAAGCACATGGATGAAGGAGCATCTTGGGTCCAATTCTTTGTGACAGAATGGCACCAACAGCGGAGTCGGATGCATCCACTTCCAAGATGAATGGTAATTCTGGATTTGGATGGATGAGGATAGGGGCAGATGTGAAGAGTGACTTCAATTGTTCGAATGCCGCATCCGCTTTAGGAGACCATTTGAAGGGGAATTCCTTCCGTGTGAGTTGGGTGATTGGGGCAATAATGCCAGAGAAATTTTTAATAAAACGTCTATAGAAATTGGCAAAACCCACAAATCTCTGAATGTCCTTTTCATTCCGAGGGATTGGCCATTCCACCACGGCTTGAATCTTGCCTGGGTCCATACTCAAACCCTCGGGAGAGATGATGTAACCGAGAAATTGCATGCTGGTCTTTTCGAATTCGCATTTTTCTAACTTGATGTATAAATTGTACTTACGGAGACGCTCAAGGACAATTCGGACATGTCTCTGGTGATCCATGATGTTATCTGAGAAGACTAGGATGTCATCCAGGTATGCCACTACGAATTGGTCCAATAACTCTCGGAGGACATCATTGATTAAATGCTGGAAGGTAGCAGGGGCATTACAGAGTCCCGAAAGGCATCACCAGATATTCATAGTGCCCATAACGGGTTCGGAAGGCTGTTTTCCATTCGTCACCGGGTCGAATGCGGACCAAATTATACGCTCCTCTGAGATCTAATTTGGTAAAGATCTTGGCTGACCGAATTCTTTCCAATAGTTCAGGAATCAGAGGTAATGGGTACCTGTTCTTCACCGTTATCTTATTTAGTTCCCGATAGTCAATGCAGGGGCGTAGAGAACCGTCTTTTTTTCCCACGAAGAAGAGCGCAGCGCCTGCTGGAGAAGTAGAGGGTCTGATAAAACCCTTTGATAGGTTCTCCTGTAGGTAGTCATTGAGGACCTTCAATTCCGGTTCTGAGAGGGAATAAATTCTTCCAAACGGAATAGCAGCACCCGGTAATAATTCAATGGGACAGTCATAAGAGCGATGTGGGGGAAGCGTATCCGCGTTCTTCTTGTCACACACATCTAAAAACTCAGAGTAAGGAGCCGGCAGAAGATTTTCTTGAGACGAGGAAATCTTATGTATTCCTACACACTCTGGTATAGGAGTTTTAGGTAGACAGGCTAGCTGACAGTGCTCCGAGGGAAACGTGAGTGTCTTGGTCTTCCAGTCGATTAGTGGGTTATGGATCATGAGCCATGGAATTCCCAGAATCACTGGAAACAAAGGTGATGGAATGAGACCAAATGAAATCTTCTCCTGGTGATTGGGCTCCATGATTAGTGTTAAGTTGCTGGTTTCATGGGTAACAGGTCCAGAGCTCAAGGGAGAACCGTCAACGACTTCCATCCTTTCTGGCGATTCCTTGGCTACAAATGATACCGAATTGTTCTTGGCGAATTCTATGTCCATAAAATTCCCTGCCGCCCCTGAGTCGACCATTACTGTGGTTGAAAAACGATGTGTTCCTTCCTCGATGATAATAGGAACCAGGAGGTGAGGGTGTAGCGAAGAAGGGTTATCTTTCCTTTGAGAAGCAGAGAGAACAGTTTTTGAAATAGCGTGCAGCTGATTTCTTCTAGGGCTCTGGAAAGAAGACCGCCTGGACTTGTTTGGGCAATCAGCGAGATAGTGCCCATCGTTTCCGCAATATAAACAGAGATCTTCTGTTCGGCGTCTATTCCTTTCCCCGGTTGAGATGGGTCCCCGCAGTGTATTTACTTGCATCGGCTCCTCCTCCGTCTCCCTGGAACGTCTTGGGGTACTGACATCTCTAAACCCGGGGGTGCTTGGCATGAACCCCTGTCTCTCCAATCGTCTTTCCGTAAGCCTACGATCAATTTGGATGCATAAACGGACAAAGTCCTGAAATCTCTCTGGGGTCTCCACCCGGGCTAGTTCGTCTTTAACTTGCTCCGAGAGACCCTGCCGAAAATGATATTTCTGCGCGGCCTCATTCCACTCAGTATCGTTAACCCATCTGCGGAATTCAGCGGCGTACTCAGCTGCCGAGCGTCTTCCTTGACGAAGATTGTTCAGAGTTGCCTCAGCGGTTGCACTACGATTTGGGTCATCAAAAATAAGACTCATGGCATCGATAAACTCCTCCAGGTCCCTTAGTAGTGGGCTATCCTGTTCTAACATAGGGGAGACCCAAGCAAGGGCTTCATCCTTGAGCAGGGTTATGATCAGTCCAACCCGGGCTTCGTTGGTATTATAGATGGTAGGCTGAAGCTTGAACACATGTCTGCATTGATTAAGGAAATCCCGAAAAGATTGTCTTTTTCCTCCAAATTTTTCCGGAAGGGTTACACGGGGTGCGGTTTGCACAGTCACAGTGTTTTGACCAGACAAGGTGATTAAGGCTGCACGTAGTTCACGATTCTCAGCTTCCGCAGTGGCGGCTTTTTCTTCTAAGCGGCCAAGACGATTAAACACGTGTCTTTGTTGTTCCTGGTAACCAACCATGATATGTTGCAAGTCATGGAGTGTCTGAGCCTGAGTCGGGTCTGTTCCAGCGGAATCCATGGTAGGGCCTGTTTATTCTGTCAAGGATTGAACTTCGGCTGAAGTGGATCCCAGTGGCAGGAACAGCAGGGAGCGAAGTAGGGGTCACAAGCAGAGATCCAAGGCAGGCGGCAGGTAGCGAAGTCCGGTAACAAGCAGGGGTCCGAGGCAGGCGGCAGGTAGCGAAGTCAGGAAACAAGCAGAGGTCGGCAACGAGGAAACTGGAACAGGATGATAGCAAAAGCTAACACAGCAGTAAACACAAGAACCTTGCAGGTGCTAAGGAACCAGTATAAACAGGCAAGGAGGAACAGGAAAGGGAGGTTTATATAGGCAGGCTGAGAGGTGGAGCACAGGTGCAGAGGTGTCAGGTAACAGGTTCTGGAATGTTCCTAGTTTAGCAGCAGCAATCCCGGTGGACAAGTTTAGGTACTGCAGGCTATAACAAGACAGAGTGGCAGCAGTCCCGGTGGCTAAGCATAGATACAGCAGGCTAGAGAATATGACAAGCGGCTTCCTCCTCTGGTGTAGCTGGCGTCAGCGTGCTCCTCCGGAAATGATGACACAGGAAGAAGGGGGTAAGATGGTCCGTGGTTCACAGCAACTTCAGCAGCCAACGCATGGATGTCTAAAAAAACTTTATTGATCGCTAGCAGCAAACATCAGGCAACCACTCTAACATGTTTCGTCCAGGCTATGGACTTTTTCAAAGAGTGCTGATAGTGTATGGCAGCCAAATAGATATAGGGAGTGGTGAGTGTATGCCACCAATAGAAACAGGGAACGTATTTAAACCTCACCTGTGGTAGATTAATCATTAAAGTGGATAACTATCTCCCCAACAATCCCCATAGCAATGGCTGCACAACAAGGTATTTACAACATACACATGAAAAATCTTAAAAACAAAACAGAACATATAATGGATAAATTTAAAAACACAACTACTGATGTTTTAAGTTACCAGCATCATTATTATTATATAAAGCTATATCAATTAATGGAAGTATACAGATGTATAACAAAGGATTTCATATATCTAGTGCTTATAAAATCTTTTTTGTACTTATAAAGCATTTTCAGTATCAAGATTCACTTTAAAGGGATATAAACATGTTATCAATTTATTCACATAATTCATATCCATGAATACAGTGGCAACCGCATGACAGACAGTAACTTAATATGTCACCTCCCAGATCACAATGTAATTGGGTGAACACTGTGAACCCACCCCAAAACTTAGCCATTACCCCATCAGGAAGTGTTTCAGTTCCCACTCCTGATTGATGCCGGCCGGATGGAGTGTGTTCAGAGTGTACACCCAATACATTTCCTGTTTATTTAATACCCCCTCTCTATGGCCTCCTCTAGCGTTACAAGAGATATGTTCAATTGCCATATAGGAAAAGTTGGCTATTCCCCCTTTAGGGCATCTGGAGAAGTGTCTGGGAACTGGATGAGACACATCATTCTTTATAATAAGCCTGACATGCTCGGCAATGCGGGTCTTGACTGGCCGAATGGTTCGTCCCACATATAATTTTTTGCAACCACATCTCAAAAGATAAATGGTGTAGGATGTATTACAATTCAAAAATTCTTTAATAAAATATTTTTTTCCATTGATGTCAGTTTGGACAAATTTTGTATTATGAACATATTTACACATGGAACAATTTCCACATGCATAAAAACCTTTAGGAATACTACCAATTCTTTTAAGATCAGTTTTAGTTTGAAAGTGACTTGGCGAGAGGTGTGATGCTAGTGTCTTAGCCCTACGGAATGAAAATTTTGGTCCCTACAAGGTAAACTCAGCAATATCCTTATCAAGGCACAGGGTGTGCCAATGTTTATGCACAATGTCGCATATAAGCTTGGATTGGCGACTATAAGTCGTGATGAATAATGGACTCATATCACTATACTTGCTCTTAGATTGTATGTACCCCTTATGATGTTTGTCTTTTTTCTTTTTATCGAGGATTCCAGGGCGATCCAAAGTCATAGCGTACTCGTATGCTGTCTGGATATCTGTATATTTGTAACCCCTGGCTTGGAATCTCTCAAATAGTGCTTGTGACTGCAAAGAGAAATTCTCGTCATCAGAACATATCCGTCTCAACCTTACAAATTGGGCCCTCGGAATACTTTTGATTAAAGATTGTGGATGACAACTTTTGGCTGACAGTAGTGTGTTTCGGGAGTTTGGCTTGCGAAATATGTCAGTTTGGATTAGCATGTCATGGTCTATGTAAAGGAGCAGGTCCAGATAATTGATGCAATTTATATTTTGTTCATAAGTGAATTTGATATTAACATTATTGATATTAAGTGTGTTTATAAATGCTACAAGTGATGATTCATCGCCGTCCCATATAATAATGAGATCGTCGATGAATCTTTTATAGTAAATAATTTGTGAACGATAAAAATTATTACTGCGATATATATATTGTGCTTCCCATAACCCCATGAATAAGTTTGCATATGATGGTGCAAAGCTTGTGCCCATTGCAGTGCCTAATAATTGTAAATAAAAACGTGAATCAAATAAGAAATAATTGTGAGTTAATAAAAATTTAATAGATTCTAATAGAAAAGTGCAAAGTGAAGTGGACAGATGTGATAAATTTAAAAAGTGCGTGATAGCTAATAACCCGTGATCGTGATTAATGATGGAATACAGAGAGATCACGTCAAGGGTGACCCATCTGTATTCTTTTTTCCAGACCAGATCCTTTACATCTACCATGAGCTCCGTGGAATCCTTAATGAATGACGGTAATGCCAGTACCAATGGTTTGAGATAAGAGTCCACATACCGCGATAACCCATCTCCCAAAGATCCAATACCTGCCACTATAGGACGACCAGGAGGGTCGACCAGTGACTTATGGATCTTTGGGAGATGGTGGAATACCGGAATCACGGGATGTGGACTTCTCAAAAATTCAATCTCATGTTTGTCTAATGTACAAAGTATCTTTCCAAATTCAATAATTTCATCTAGTTGACTAATAAAGCCCTGTGTTGGATCCTTTTTAAGAAGTTTATACTGATCCGGATTCCCTAGCTGCCGTAATGCCTCCTGTTTGTATTGTAGGGTGGATAAAACCACAAGGGCTCCACCTTTATCAGCATTTCTAAACATGATGTCTTTGTTATGCTTCAAGGTGTCTAGTTCATGAATCTCCGTGTATGTCAGGTTATTGGCATGCATAGATGAGCAGGAGAAACCTTTAGATAAAATTTGAAGGTCTCTTTCTACCAACCTTTCAAATGCCGTAATGAAAGGCCCCCTATTGGCATTGGGGCAGAAGATAGACTTCTTTTTAAATCCTGAGGAGTGGGTGCCAAAGAAAGGTTGGGAGAAAGCATTGATTTCTTCGCCTTGCTGCTCAAGTAATGCGTCCAAGTCTGATAATACACAGGTTTCCTGAAAGGTATCAAGAGAAATATTAGTTAATGCATCATTAGTAACAATATTAGGTAGTTCATCATCAGTATTGGGTAATACAACATCATTATCAGAGTCAGACAAGTTATTAGTTTGAAAATGTCCTCTTGATATAAAAAACTTTTTTAAGGATAATTTGCGAGTAAACCTTTGGAGGTCAATCACAGTCTGGAACAAGTGGAAGTCCTGAACCGGGGCAAAACCCAGTCCCTTATTTAGTAGAGATAATTGTGCATGGGAGAGTTCCACTCCTGAGAGATTAATGACGTTATTATCACACTCATCTATGTGTACTTCTTTCTTTTTGGTCTCCCGCGAGTTTCCACGTTTTCTCCGCGATCGTCTGGTTCGCGGCGTGATCGTGTTCCTGTGGATAAAAAAGAAGACGAAGAGGGAGCCTGTTCCTGATTTTTTGATCTGGCCCCTGTGACAGAAACCAGGGGATGGTAATAAATCCCGTATATAGGGCTCCCAGGATACTAGACAGTTTCTATCCTGTTTGGCCTGGGAGTGCAGCCTTATAATACATACACTCCATCCCACAGTTTGGCAAGCGCTGGAACTGAGGGATGAGAGATCCAGACCAGAGTTTGTCTGCTGCCTGATTTCTGTCACCTGTCATGCTAATTAGGAATCAGGTATGAAAGACTGATTTCCTGTTTGCTCTGGTCTCCCCACAAGAGCCAGGAGGCTGGAAGGCTGCTGAACTACAGAGGGGAGAAGCCTCTTCCCCAAACAGGTTCAATCTTTCTGTTCATTTGTGTAAGACTGCAAAAGTACCGTGTTTTGATGTTGGAAGTGGAAAAGCCACTTCCAACCCTGAGTCAGGGATATCTAAGTTAAGTTATCGCTCAGGTGAGCAGCTTTTGTTTTGATCTGTTTTCTGTTGTATGCACTGTGGCAGTCTCAGTGCCTGGGACTGAATAAACCAGGCATAGCCTGTTTAAAGGAACAGTACGTGACGCCTCATCATTTAACCTACCCTAAAAGACCGTGTTCTAAACAGTCCCGGACAAACGACGGAGCCCCGGAGTAAGCCGTTTGTCACATATGGTGGAGAATGCGGGCAGAGCACTAGGGGGTCTGCGGGTTGAAGAACTTTGAAAAAAAAAAAAAAAAGTTTTTTTCATCCTCTGCAAACAAGATGGAAGACGTGGTGGGTGCGCTGGTACGCAATGTCGCTGCCCAGAAAGACGCGAATGAAACCCAGCAACAGCTGTTAATAGCCCAGCAAGAAACTAATGCAAACCAGCAGCAGACGAATGCAGCCCATCAACAGCTGCTAATAGCCCAGCAAGAGATTAATGCCAACCAGCAACAGGCGAATGCCAACCAGCAACAGGCGAATGCAAACCAGCAACAGACGAATGAAGCCCTGCAAAACGCGAATGCAAACCAGCAAGAGACAAACCGCTTGCTGAGAGAGGAGCAACAGCGGTTCGCTCAGGGCTTACAGCAGGAACTCGAGATCCTGAGGGGGACTATCAGTAACCTTCCACTGGCAGCGGCAGCCCCAGTACCGAAAATGACCAGGGCAAGCCACTACCTTCAGAAGATGGGACCCTCGGATGATGTGGAAGCCTATCTTCTCACGTTTGAACGCACGGCACAGAGAGAGGGATGGCCAGAAGCTGAGTGGGCTGGTCTAATCGCACCCTTCCTAAGCGGCGAACCCCAGAAGGCTTACTTTGATCTAGAGCCAGCCGAAGCTAACGTCTATGCAAAATTGAAGTTCGAGATCCTCGCCCGCCTCGGCGTAACCACGGCTGTTCGCGCCCAAAGGTTTCACGCATGGTCCTTCACGATGGATAAAGCCACCCGAAGCCAGATGTATGACCTCATCCACCTCGCCCGGAAGTGGCTACAACCCGAGATCAACTCAGCCAGCCACATCGTGGAACGGTTGGTCATGGACCAGTTCTTGAGGAAACTTCCCTCTGCCTTACGCCGTTGGGTCAGTCGGAGTGACCCCCACAATGCGGATGAGCTTGTGGCCCTCGTAGAAAGGTACAATGCAGCAGAAGAGCACCCGCAACCCACAGTCGTGGAGCAACCCCACTACCCGAGGTTCCAGGACTCTTCCAGAGACGGTAAAATGGTACCGGGGTTAAGGGGCGCTGAAGAGCGGCGACCACCTTCACGCAGCACCAGCAACAGTGGTTCGCACACTAAGGGCAATAGCCAACATGGGGAGCCGGGAAAAGGCTCTAAGTGGGACACAGACTATGTACCTAAATGTGTAAATTGTCATGAGAGGGGCCACACAGCAAAAATCTGCCCACTAAATGATGAGCCCATGCAATGCAACAGCGAGGAACCTTATTCGCTGTTGTCCCAATGTATGGGCCCTAGCCCAGAGGACCCCTTGAATAACCATCTGTGGGCATTTGTAAAGGTTAATGGTAAGAGGGTTCGGGCACTTCTTGACTCTGGGAGCATGGTCACACTAGTGTCCGAATACCTCTTGCCCATTAAGAAGAAACAGGGAAACAGTTCACAAAGAGTGGCAATTTGTTGTATACATGGGGATAATCATGAATATTCCACTGTTGATGTTTTTTTTGAAACAGAGTTTGGTTCTTTAGATTTCAAGGTGGGTATTGTACCCAAACTGGCACATGATGTGTTAATAGGGACCGACTTTCCCCATTTTCTAAAAATGTGGTCCCCCGCTCAGAATAGCGCCCAGAGTTCAATAGCGGACCATAACGAAGTATTAGAAGAAACAAATCCTTTCCCTTTTTCAGAAATGGAGGTTGACGAGGGCCCAATTAAGAAGGGGGAAAAGGAGGAGTGCTGTAAAATTCCCTTCCCCATCACTACTTTGGTAGGGAATACCCCAAATCAAGATGTTGAGCAGACACTTACCACCCCAGAACCGGATAAGACCCTCGCTGACCTAGAGGTCAGTCCTGGGAGTTTTAAGAAGGCCCAGTGGGAGGACCCCACATTAGCGGTAGCAAGGGGAAATATACGGGACCAGAATAGTACTCCTGGCCAACCAGATAGGTCACTTGCTTACCCCTACTTCGAGGTAGAGAACGACCTAGTATATCGGGTTGATAAAAGGAAATCAGTTACAACTAAACAATTGTTGGTACCACGGACATTCCGTAACGTAGTATTACACCTCGCACATAGTCATCCATTGGGGGGACACCTAGGGGTGGAAAAGACAAAAGAAAAGGTTCTTCGAAGCTTCTATTGGCCTGGGGTTCTGGCAGAAATTACGAATTATTGTTCCTCATGCCCAGAATGTCAGATCACCGCCCCGTTCAAGGCGTACCGCAGCCCATTGGTACCCCTTCCCATAATAGAGGTACCATTTGACCGGATTGCTATGGATCTTGTAGGACCCCTAATAAAGTCTGCTAGGGGACATCAGCATATATTGGTAATATTAGATTATGCCACCCGATATCCGGAGGCAGTTCCGCTACGTAGCACCTCAGCTAAAAACATAGCAAAAGAGTTAGTAGTTCTGTTTTCCCGGGTCGGGATTCCTAAAGAGATTCTATCTGACCAGGGAACACCATTTATGTCCCAAGTAACGAAAGAGCTATGTAAACTCCTAAAAATCAAGCATCTCAGAACCTCAGTCTATCATCCACAAACAGATGGTTTAGTGGAAAGGTTCAATAAAACCTTAAAGAGCATGTTACGGCGGGCGGTTGATAAAGATGGGAAAAATTGGGATTGTTTGTTACCGTACCTGTTATTTGCCATTAGGGAAGTTCCCCAATCATCCACTGGCTTCTCCCCGTTTGAACTATTGTATGGCCGACACCCAAGGGGCTTACTGGATATAGCCAAAGAGACTTGGGAACACGAGGTTACCCCTTACAGAAGTGTAATAGAGCATGTTGCCCAGATGCAGGACCGCATTGCTGCAGTCCTACCCATAGTGAGGGAACACATGGAGAAAGCTCAAGAAGCACAGAGGAATACATATAATAAGGGTGCTAGGGTCAGAATTTTTTCTCCAGGTGATAGGGTACTAGTTCTGGTTCCCACCGTGGAGAGTAAATTCCTTGCTAAATGGCATGGGCCATATGAGGTCTTGGAAAGAGTGGGAGAAGTAAATTATAAGGTAAGACAGCCAGGTAGGAGGAAACCTGAGCAAATTTACCATATAAACCTACTCAAGCCCTGGAAAGATAGAGAAGTCTTGTTAACCCTAGTACCCCCAGGTCCGTCAGAGAATCAAGAAACTGACCCAGAGCTTAGCATAGCTGAAACCCTGTCTGTTCATCAGAAACGAGAGGTTCAGAATTTAGTGAAAAGAAACAAAGAAATCTTCTCTATACGGCCAGGTAGAACTAGCGTAATTGAACATGACCTAGTCTCTGAACCGGGGGTCCGAGTTAACCTTAAACCGTACCGAATCCCAGAGGCCAAAAGAAAGGCTATAAGTTTAGAGGTTAAAAAAATGCTAAAACTAGGTGTAATTGAGGAATCCCAAAGTGGGTGGAACAGCCCTATAGTCTTAGTCCCAAAGCCAGATGGTACAACAAGGTTTTGTAATGACTACCGGAAACTAAACGCGGTGTCAAAATTTGATACTTATCCTATGCCCAGGGTAGATGAACTTGTAGAGAGACTGGGCAAAGCCCGATATCTCACAACCCTAGACCTAACAAAAGGGTACTGGCAGGTTCCCCTCACAGAAAGGGCAAAAGAAAAGACAGCCTTCTCAACCCCAGACGGCCTCTTTCAGTATAAGGTGTTGCCTTTTGGCTTACATGGAGCTCCCGCCACATTCCAAAGAATGATGGATAAAATTTTAAAACCACATGCTCGGTATGCTGCCGCCTACCTGGATGATGTGGTAATCCATAGTGAAGATTGGCAATCCCACCTTCCAAAGGTCCAAGCTGTGCTTGACGCAGTCCGGTCTGCTGGACTAACTGCTAACCCCGCTAAATGCACTATTGGTCTGGAGGAGGCCAAGTATCTGGGATATTCTATTGGCAGAGGTTTACTCAAACCCCAAACACTCAAAGTGGAGGCGATACAAAATTGGCCAAGGCCAGTTACAAAAAAACAAGTAAGGACCTTTTTGGGGTTAATTGGGTACTATAGAAGGTTTATTCCCAATTTTGCAACTAAGGCAACCCCACTAACTGACCTCACAAAAGCAAGAGGACCGCTAATGGTAAAGTGGTCCCCCGAAACCGAACAGGCCTTTAGAAGCCTGAAAGAAGCTCTCTGTGCCCAACCAGTGTTGGTCACACCTGACTTCTCCAAAGAGTTCGTAGTCCAAACCGACGCATCTGAGGTAGGGCTGGGGGCGGTACTCTCCCAGGAGTCTCAAGGTGAGGAGCACCCCATCCTTTATTTAAGTAGGAAACTAAATCCCCAGGAGAAAAATTACTCCATAGTAGAGAAAGAGTGTCTCGCAATAAAGTGGGCTGTAGAGACGCTCAAATACTACCTGTTGGGGAGAAAATTCCGGTTGGTCACAAATCATGCACCCCTTACCTGGATGTGTCAAAACAGGGAAAAGAATGCTAGAGTGACCAGGTGGTTCCTAAGCCTACAACCTTTTACATTTTCTGTGGAACACAGGTCAGGGCACAAACATGGCAATGCTGACGGGTTGTCAAGGATGCACTCCCTAATATCCATGGTCGCTCATCCCTCGAGGTCTGAGCTGGGGGGGAGGATATGTGACAGAAACCAGGGGATGGTAATAAATTCCGTATATAGGGCTCCCAGGATACTAGACAGTTTCTATCCTGTTTGGCCTGGGAGTGCAGCCTTATAATACATACACTCCATCCCACAGTTTGGCAAGCGCTGGAACTGAGGGATGAGAGATCCAGACCAGAGTTTGTCTGCTGCCTGATTTCTGTCACCTGTCATGCTAATTAGGAATCAGGTATGAAAGACTGATTTCCTGTTTGCTCTGGTCTCCCCACAAGAACCAGGAGGCTGGAAGGCTGCTGAACTACAGAGGGGAGAAGCCTCTTCCCCAAACAGGTTCAATCTTTCTGTTCATTTGTGTAAGACTGCAAAAGTACCGTGTTTTGATGTTGGAAGTGGAAAAGCCACTTCCAACCCTGAGTCAGGGATATCTAAGTTAAGTTATCGCTCAGGTGAGCAGCTTTTGTTTTGATCTGTTTTCTGTTGTATCCACTGTGGCAGTCTCAGTGCCTGGGACTGAATAAACCAGGCATAGCCTGTTTAAAGGAACAGTACGTGACGCCTCATCATTTAACCTACCCTAAAAGACCGTGTTCTAAACAGTCCCGGACAAACGACGGAGCCCCGGAGTAAGCCGTTTGTCACACCCCATTAGATGTGATGGATGACCTGCTGTCGCTCCTAGATCTCCCATGGTTATCCCGTATACTCTCAGTAGAACCTTCAAAAGATACAGAGTGAGATCTCAATTCGCACTCTGAGTAGTCTGACTCCGCACCGAGTTGTCAGCTGATCCTCCCTTTAAGATAGACTTATTAGGGTTGCTTTTAGACCATCCTTTGGATTGAGGTTTAAACCCCCTTGCTGTATTGGATCCCACATTCTCTCTTGTTTGAGGTTTCTGCCAACAATAAATTTGTCCTTTTATATAATCTACACGGTCTCGTTCGAACTTGCTGTGTTTTTTGTCACTTATTGTGTCCTCTATGGTCTCAATATTAGTCAGCAGGGTTTTGTTGTTTTTTATAAATTGATCCATTTTAGTAAATGGCTTCAAGTTGTTCCTCAAAAGGTTTATTTCCAACATTAATTGCTCCTTTTCTTTTGACTTCTGCTGAATGATTAGTTCCATTAGCTTTAAGGAACATTGGTTTAGAGTATCAGTCCAGTCCTGCTCAAATTGCATATTGGTAAAGCCAAATGTTGGTGTCTTTTTTATTCGCAAACCTCGTGGTATTCTTTTACATCTAATATAGTTGTTCAATGAGGTGATGTCCCACCATAGGCGTATATTCAACACCAACAGTCTTTCTAGCTTTACAAAGTAATGTGTGAGGTCTGAAGGCTCCTCACATATAACCTCAGTACTTTCATTAAACAAGTGAGAAGCTTTTTTTGAACGTTTGGCATTATCCCTGCATGCATTGACATATGTATCCACATTTGTATCCTCTGATTCAACATCAATATCTTCCATGGCAAAAAAACAATATAATAGTATTGAATTAAAAATAAAAATTATTTATTAATATCTTGTTAAAAACTCTCATGCGTTGGCTGAAGCCTAAGCGCAAAAAACAGTAATCCTTAAATTCTTGAGTAAATAATGTCCTTTATATTTTGGAATTTTCCAGGATAGTCCAAATAAGCATATACAATTTACTTATTCACTTATTCACTTGCCCGTGAGCCATCAGGTAGAAATAGATTGCTAGAGAATATGGAATTACCCAGTATACCGAGGCTGCTAACAGGTAGTGCACACACTTTATGGCAACTTGATTGAAGAGAGACCCAGCAATGATTAATGAAACAATAAGCCTCCGGTATTGAAAACAGGGAGTTGGGTAATAGTAAGCCGGATAGAGGTACAGGGGGACACCTCCCTAAGGGGCGCCCCCAAGTAAATCACAGCCCGGCACTAACCGCCTCAATAATCTCCCTGAAATACCGCGTGGAGGTTAGGAGTACTCACGAAAAAGCCGTCCCTGTTGGTGCAGGGAATTCTGCAGCGGCTTCCTCCTCTGGTGTAGCTGGCGTCAGCGTGCTCCTCCGGAAATGATGACACAGGAAGAAGGGGGTAAGATGGTCCGTGGTTCACAGCAACTTCAGCAGCCAACGCATGGATGTCTAAAAAAACTTTATTGATCGCTAGCAGCAAACATCAGGCAACCACTCTAACATGTTTCGTCCAGGCTATGGACTTTTTCAAAGAGTGCTGATAGTGTATGGCAGCCAAATAGATATAGGGAGTGGTGAGTGTATGCCACCAATAGAAACAGGGAACGTATTTAAACCTCACCTGTGGTAGATTAATCATTAAAGTGGATAACTATCTCCCCAACAATCCCCATAGCAATGGCTGCACAACAAGGTATTTACAACATACACATGAAAAATCTTAAAAACAAAACAGAACATATAATGGATAAATTTAAAAACACAACTACTGATGTTTTAAGTTACCAGCATCATTATTATTATATAAAGCTATATCAATTAATGGAAGTAAACAGATGTATAACAAAGGATATCATATATCTAGTACTTATAAAATCTTTTTTGTACTTATAAAGCATTTTCAGTATCAAGATTCACTTTAAAGGGATATAAACATTTTATCAATTTATTCACATAATTTCATATCCATGAATACAGTGGCAACCGCATGACAGACAGTAACTTAATATGTCACCTCCCAGATCACAATGTAATTGGGTGAACACTGTGAACCCACCCCAAAACTTAGCCATTACCCCATCAGGAAGTGTTTCAGTTCCCACTCCTGATTGATGCCGGCCGGATGGAGTGTGTTCAGAGTGTACACCCAATACATTTCCTGTTTATTTAATACCCCCTCTCTATGGCCTCCTCTAGCGTTACAAGGGATATGTTCAATTGCCATATAGGAAAAGTTGGCTATTCCCCCTTTAGGGCATCTGGAGAAGTGTCTGGGAACTGGATGAGACACATCATTCTTTTTAATAAGCCCGACATGCTCGGCAATGCGGGTCTTGACTGGCCGAATGGTTCGTCCCACATATAATTTTTTGCAACCACATCTCAAAAGATAAATGGTGTAGGATGTATTACAATTCAAAAATTCTTTAATAAAATATTTTTTTCCATTGATGTCAGTTTGGACAAATTTTGTATTACAGTATGAACATATTTACACATGGAACAATTTCCACATGCATAAAAACCTTTAGGAATACTACCAATTCTTTTAAGATCAGTTTTAGTTTGAAAGTGACTTGGCGAGAGGTGTGATGCTAGTGTCTTAGCCCTACGGAATGAAAATTTTGGTCCCTTCAAGGTAAACTCAGCAATATCCTTATCAAGGCACAGGGTGTGCCAATGTTTATGCACAATGTCGCATATAAGCTTGGATTGGCGACTATAAGTCGTGATGAATAATGGACTCATATCACTATACTTGCTCTTAGATTGTATGTACCCCTTATGATGTTTGTCTTTTTTCTTTTTATCGAGGATTCCAGGGCGATCCAAAGTCATAGCGTACTCGTATGCTGTCTGGATATCTGTATATTTGTAACCCCTGGCTTGGAATCTCTCAAATAGTGCTTGTGACTGCAAAGAGAAATTCTCGTCATCAGAACATATCCGTCTCAACCTTACAAATTGGGCCCTCGGAATACTTTTGATTAAAGATTGTGGATGACAACTTTTGGCTGACAGTAGTGTGTTTCGGGAGTTTGGCTTGCGAAATATGTCAGTTTGGATTAGCATGTCATGGTCTATGTAAAGGAGCAGGTCCAGATAATTGATGCAATTTATATTTTGTTCATAAGTGAATTTAATATTAACATTATTGATATTAAGTGTGTTTATAAATGCTACAAGTGATGATTCATCGCCGTCCCATATAATAATGAGATCGTCGATGAATCTTTTATAGTAAATAATTTGTGAACGATAAAAATTATTACTGTGATATATATATTGTGCTTCCCATAACCCCATGAATAAGTTTGCATATGATGGTGCAAAGCTTGTGCCCATTGCAGTGCCTAATAATTGTAAATAAAAACGTGAATCAAATAAGAAATAATTGTGAGTTAATAAAAATTTAATAGATTCTAATAGAAAAGTGCAAAGTGAAGTGGACAGATGTGATAAATTTAAAAAGTGCGTGATAGCTAATAACCCGTGATCGTGATTAATGATGGAATACAGAGAGATCACGTCAAGGGTGACCCATCTGTATTCTTTTTTCCAGACCAGATCCTTTACATCTACCATGAGCTCCGTGGAATCCTTAATGAATGACGGTAATGCCAGTACCAATGGTTTGAGATAAGAGTCCACATACCGCGATAACCCATCTCCCAAAGATCCAATACCTGCCACTATAGGACGACCAGGAGGGTCGACCAGTGACTTATGGATCTTTGGGAGATGGTGGAATACCGGAATCACGGGATGTGGACTTCTCAAAAATTCAATCTCATGTTTGTCTAATGTACAAAGTATCTTTCCAAATTCAATAATTTCATCTAGTTGACTAATAAAGTCCTGTGTTGGATCCTTTTTAAGAAGTTTATACTGATCCGGATTCCCTAGCTGCCGTAATGCCTCCTGTTTGTATTGTAGGGTGGATAAAACCACAAGGGCTCCACCTTTATCAGCATTTCTAAACATGATGTCTTTGTTATGCTTCAAGGTGTCTAGTTCATGAATCTCCGTGTATGTCAGGTTATTGGCATGCATAGATGAGCAGGAGAAACCTTTAGATAAAATTTGAAGGTCTCTTTCTACCAACCTTTCAAATGCCGTAATGAAAGGCCCCCTATTGGCATTGGGGCAGAAGATAGACTTCTTTTTAAATCCTGAGGAGTGGGTGCCAAAGAAAGGTTGGGAGAAAGCATTGATTTCTTCGCCTTGCTGCTCAAGTAATGCGTCCAAGTCTGATAATACACAGGTTTCCTGAAAGGTATCAAGAGAAATATTAGTTAATGCATCATTAGTAACAATATTAGGTAGTTCATCATCAGTATTGGGTAATACAACATCATTATCAGAGTCAGACAAGTTATTAGTTTGAAAATGTCCTCTTGATATAAAAAACTTTTTTAAGGATAATTTGCGAGTAAACCTTTGGAGGTCAATCACAGTCTGGAACAAGTGGAAGTCCTGAACCAGGGCAAAACCCAGTCCCTTATTTAGTAGAGATAATTGTGCATGGGAGAGTTCCACTCCTGAGAGATTAATGACGTTATTATCACACTCATCTATGTGTACTTCTTTCTTTTTGGTCTCCCGCGAGTTTCCACGTTTTCTCCGCGATCGTCTGGTTCGCGGCGTGATCGTGTTCCTGTGGATAAAAAAGAAGACGAAGAGGGAGCCTGTTCCTGATTTTTTGATCTGGCCCCATTAGATGTGATGGATGACCTGCTGTCGCTCCTAGATCTCCCATGGTTATCCCGTATACTCTCAGTAGAACCTTCAAAAGATACAGAGTGAGATCTCAATTCGCACTCTGAGTAGTCTGACTCCGCACCTGAGTTGTCAGCTGATCCTCCCTTTAAGATAGACTTATTAGGGTTGCTTTTAGACCATCCTTTGGATTGAGGTTTAAACCCCCTTGCTGTATTGGATCCCACATTCTCTCTTGTTTGAGGTTTCTGCCAACAATAAATTTGTCCTTTTATATAATCTACACGGTCTCGTTCGAACTTGCTGTGTTTTTTGTCACTTATTGTGTCCTCTATGGTCTCAATATTAGTCAGCAGGGTTTTGTCGTTTTTTATAAATTGATCCATTTTAGTAAATGGCTTCAAGTTGTTCCTCAAAAGGTTTATTTCCAACATTAATTGCTCCTTTTCTTTTGACTTCTGCTGAATGATTAGTTCCATTAGCTTTAAGGAACATTGGTTTAGAGTATCAGTCCAGTCCTGCTCAAATTGCATATTGGTAAAGCCAAATGTTGGTGTCTTTTTTATTCGCAAACCTCGTGGTATTCTTTTACATCTAATATAATTGTTCAATGAGGTGATGTCCCACCATAGGCGTATATTCAACACCAACAGTCTTTCTAGCTTTACAAAGTAATGTGTGAGGTCTGAAGGCTCCTCACATATAACCTCAGTACTTTCATTAAACAAGTGGGCAGCTTTTTTTGAACGTTTGGCATTATCCCCGCATGCATTGACATATGTATCCACATTTGTATCCTCTGATTCAACATCAATATCTTCCATGGCAAAAAAACAATATAATAGTATTGAATTAAAAATAAAAATTATTTATTAATATCTTGTTAAAAACTCTCATGCGTTGGCTGAAGCCTAAGTGCAAAAAACAGTAATCCTTAAATTCTTGAGTAAATAATGTCCTTTATATTTTGGAATTTTCCAGGATAGTCCAAATAAGCATATACAATTTACTTATTCACTTATTCACTTGCCCGTGAGCCATCAGGTAGAAATAGATTGCTAGAGAATATGGAATTACCCAGTATACCGAGGCTGCTAACAGGTAGTGCACACACTTTATGGCAACTTGATTGAAGAGAGACCCAGCAATGATTAATGAAACAATAAGCCTCCGGTATTGAAAACAGGGAGTTGGGTAATAGTAAGCCGGATAGAGGTACAGGGGGACACCTCCCTAAGGGGCGCCCCCAATGAAAGGTTCCGTTCCTGAAGGCATTTTTATTGGTAAAATACTCAAAATATTTAACTCGGCCAATAAGATATGCAGCCCTCAAAAATTATATATAATAATTATATTATAATTATATATAATATGTAATGTAATAATATCTATTAGATAGTATAATATATACTGCACCGACATACTTTATTCGAGCAAATACCCAGTATGTACCTGGCAGATACCTGGAATGCGCCGCTCCTCACCTCTGACAAGCCCCGTTGCGTTTGCCTTCCCAGCCTGGGTTCATGCCTGGCTGACGGGCGGCTGATCTGTTAAATGATAATGATTAGGATTTAATAGGCTGCAATGCTTCGCGTGTCTACCAGATGGCATAAATTCATGAATTGTAATGCAGTATATATATATATACTGTGCAGTATTGCAGCCAGCGGGAATAACATGCTTCAATCCCTGCCTGGAAAATACCTCAATGCACTCGGGCAGAAAACAGTCACAAACCTCAATACACCCGGGTATACCCGAATTCGTGGGACTAGCCGAGCTCGAATAAAGTGTGTCGCCAGTGTATATATATATTATATACACATAAAGAACTTAGCAAAGCATCGTAAGAGCGTTGGATAAGCCATTCGTTGTAAAACGAGGACTGCCTGTGCAAGCATTTGTCTAATTTTCTGTGGTTGATTATGAAAATATATATTAAAAAAAAACAAATAAAGCAGCGTCTGAGTGATGGTAATAACAAATAAAATATTGTATTAATACCGGGGATAAACCAACATAAATATCAATGTATAAGTGTCTAATATAATTAATTAAATTAATAGTGTTAATAAAGCCCTAAATTCTAACATAAAACTTTGAAAAAGTCGCCCGTGTGCGACGAAACGCGTCAGGGAGCGTCATCACGCATCACGCACGGACATTACGTCATTACGCAATGGCAGGAATAGACCGGTTCGAGCGTGAAACAGTTAAGCGGCTATCCAGCTTAGGAAACATTCTCTGGAACTCCTTGGAGGTTTGCTGTGAAATATCCGAGGCACCTTGGGATTCCTAACGGATCACTGCCCCTTCATCTCCGTGAGACCGTTGGACTTTTGATCCTGCTGCTGACACCGGATGGTGGTGATATTTCACAAAACGCTTTTTATTCTTGTACCCTTGTGAGTGATTTTCTTCCCCCTTCCCCTCCTTTCCCAACATTAAATGTACGGTTTTACACTATGGGGCGTGCGCTCTCTCCTCTCTCTTTTATGAATATATATATCTCAATATGGTTAATAATGTGTTTTAACATAAATACATTGCTTTGATTCAGTAAGCAGTTATTTAGAAGATGTAGCGTAATATTTTATAACGGCATGCTTCACGTGTAGTACATGGTTACAGTATAAAAACCGTGTGTTTAGATGCATTATTAAGTTTATATTTAACCGATAACTTTCTGTAATTAATATTATATATCTACTTCTTTAACAGATGTTGACATCTCCGTTCCAGACAGAAGATAATGTGAATGCATGTATCCAAAGACCGACCAACTGAGAGCTTTTCCATCCTGGCCACATGCCAAAGACATCATATGGGCACTCATGCTATGATACACCTGAAAGTGAACATGCAAACTTTTATATATCCTAGCTAATCTTAGATTATATAATTTGCTTAGAAGAATGAATATAGATGTTAGGGTATTTTCGACTAAGTTAAAATGTGTGTAAACATTACAATAAACGTTGAAATTACATCTTGTCTTAGTGCTCCAATGTCATGCTGATGACACTGACATCACTCAAATAATATAATTAATGTTTTCCTATGTTGTCTGAAGAAACACACATGTAGTTATAGTGAAATTAATGTATTGGTCAAAGTTCTACATGACTAATTGTACGAAGAACTTACATGAAAGATTCATATAGAAACGTGTGGTTTAAATGTAAAAATATTACTTATGATAGGGATACATTCCAGGTTATTGATAGAAGATATCAACATGTCATCTGCTCATACTCCTGCAGAATGTCCAATTATGTATGTAGTAACAGTTACATAAGTAGCAATAATAATATTAAGTAAGGAATGTGAACCATAACAATTGTCTAAGTATTTAAGAACACAATTAATTGTGTCAAAGTTGATAATGATGTTGAAAGTATTATATAAAAATGAGATATAATCATTTCCAGTAGTTAAGTTGTAAGATAACACTATGCATGGTAATTAATACAGCACTATCTTTTCACTTAATACCCAACATTCTGCATTTAAGGATGCACACATTGTATAGGTGGGGGGAAACATGATTAATACAAGAAGAAATGTGTGAAACATTGACATACCGTTGGCAGACGAAGTTCTGATCATTCACTACAAAATGTGCAGTTCTTTGGAGAGAGCAGGATCCTAAGATTAGATACACACAATGCAATGTAACACACATCACAAGATGATTACAGATTCGATTATATGTCTTAGAAAATCTTACATGTGAAAAAATCTCTATTAACGTCCGGCGAGTCTCCACCCCACTGGCTGCATGGTCCCTAACCCCTGCAGGAGGCACGAGAGGATCCTCCTTTAAATCCTCCCGAATGTTTGCTTGAAGATTGTGACGTAGGGCAATGTTGTACAGAATGCAACAACAATTCACTATGTCGCCAACCTTCTCTGGCGAATACTGGAGCGCACCACCAGATCTATCAAGACACCTAAAATAAACTTTTCAACACTCCAAATGTCCTCTCGATCACTGAGCGTGTGGATATGTGTGTGGCATTATATCGTTCCTCTGCAGGGGTTTGAGTATTACCCAGTGTGGTCAGAAGCCAAGGCCGGCTTCCATATCTTGAGTCGCCTATAAGACAGTCAAATCACATAAAGGTTAATATATGTAACAATATTCAAAACATTGCCTATTGCCATCTCCTCGTACATGAGAATGAATAATATACAACACATGCTCTAACAATGAAATCCTCCTTATCTAAGATGACGCTGCATGACATGGATTAGATATACAACTTCACAAATGTTAAGTATTTGCTTACAATATTACTTACAATATTAGCAACACATAATGAAACATTAAACTCTACATTAAATGTACTTGTAAGTGCAGTTTCTGTAACATTGACTGACCCAATAGCCAACCGTCCTCGAATTCTCCCGCTTCAAATTTACTGAAGACTAATGAGTTCTTCAGAATATGGGAATCGTGGCAGGCACCTGAGAAGTGGGCTACCACACTCATTTTTCATGTATGCGTCACATACGAACTGCACATTGAGCGAGTGGTAATGTTTCCTGTTCCGGAAATCCCTCTCCTCTTCACGTAGCGGGTCAGCGTAACATGTGTGCAATCTATAGCACCCATCACATTGCCTGCCACTCTATCTGCTTGCTAGGAAAATGTATATAATCACTAGCGCGTCGAGTCAGTGCACATAGAAACTGGCTAAAGGCCCGCGAGAATGCCGACTGCGAGACCCCGCCTACTATGCCCACAGTTGTCTGAAATGACCCCAAAGCAAGAAAATGTAATGAGCTCAGCATTTTAACAAGGCCAGGCACTGCATTACTCCTGTCTGTTGTTGGCTCTAAAGCTTCTCTTAACACTTCACAGAGTTCCAAGCTAGCCGCTGAGCTCAATCGGTAGCCCTCTAGGGATCAACACCTAGGTCTGTGATCCCGGCAGCAGATAAGCTCGCAATTGGCTGGCCTCTGACGTCATCACCGCGCGCTGGGACTCACGCGCTGGGACTCACTGACCCGCGCGATTGTTGCAGAGGCTTCCCAGCTTGGAACCACTCCACAGGACTCCCCCATTGATGCAGAGAAGAACTACTATCCTGGCTTTGGATTGGGACGTCACCCTGGGACTGCACAGACCATGAGGCTGCAGTTTTAAACCGGATGGTGGTGATTGTATATCACAGAATGCTTTTTTATATTGTACCTTTGTAAGTGCAATTCTTATTCCCCTCCCTCCCTTCCCCTCATTAAATTTTACAATTTTACGCTATGGGTGTGCGCTCTCTCTTCCCCCTTTTCTTCTAGATTCCCTGTGGATGTGGTTTGTCCACTTTGAGAGCAGCCGGAGACCCTCTATACCAGAACTTATTGGATTCATTGGACTATTTGAGTACTGGTTTTTATACCTCTTTTTTTTTTCCCTATTTGTGGAGATATTTATTTGCTGTATGAGTATTTATATTTGGTTTTTATTGTAAGCTTGGTTTTAGGTTTTGTTCTATTATAATTGATTTATCATTCATTTTGATTTTCATATATATTTTTCATTTTTATATTTTTTTCATTTTTATTGTCATAATTCAATTTGTTTATATACACCTAATTCACAGAGTCTTTACTCCTAGTGAGTCACACTATATATCTACAACCATTTGCAGAGGCGCAGCTCAGTCTTTTTTCTTTGTGTTCGTCCATATATATATATATATATATATATATATATATATATATATATATATATAAATAAACTTAATTAGGTCACTATCACTACTAACCATACTCAATCACTACAAATAATATACTCCTTTTTACTTTCTCCTCCAAGAGACCAACCATATGCTCTTCACTGTTCCTCCAATGCATACCGATCATGATAATATTATCATCATTACCCCTCCGTATCTGACTCACTGGGTCAACTGAATATAGGGCCAATCATTAACCTTGTTTGATTTATTCTTCTAATATAGATATGGCTATCTTACCTGGCTAACATATGCCTTGATTAAAATGTGCATGTATTATAAATCGTCTGCCAATTAACTGCTTGAAATATAGCGTGGACACCTCCATTATAATGATACAAGCTAATCCATACAAGCTAATTTCTATCTTTGTATGCTTTTGCACTGGTAATTTTTAGACAGATGGCTGTAGAGATATAAGTTACTATTTGCACTTGGATAATACATTGTGTTTAACCCCATATGTAAACACTACTTTACTGAGTGTAAGGATTTGAGAGTCACGCCGCCTTCGGCGTGCTCCCGTCCTACCTCCGTTCACACGCGGGGCTCCTTCCAAGGGAACATAATCTGCAGGCCACACAGCGCGCATGCGCGCACCAGTGACATTACCAGGTGCTGCGAGGGAAGGCCCCACCTCAGTGGTGCGCAGCATGCACACATAACTCATGTACAACGTGCCCAAGCTCAGTGGAAACAGAGCTACTGTAATCAGCTCCAGCACATTCTCCTGTCTCCTGGACCTAGCCCATCACTGTTTCCGCTGAGGCCGCGCCTCCACTCTGCCACTCCATAGGATTGGACAGTCCTGCCTATATATGTTCAGCTGTGCCACTGGCACTTTGGCTGAACATAGATTCATGTTCCGTTGTGCTTACCTGTTCTTTGCATCCACATTCTTGCCTTGCTGAACCTTGCTCTGTGTTCCGACCCGGCTTTGCTCTTGGACTCCGCACCTCTGGAATACTGACCCGGTCTACCTCCGACCTCCCGCATCTCTCCAACCCTGACCTCAGCACTCGGACAATGACTACTCTCCATTCTCCAACTCTAACTATGGCTAATAGTACCTTCAATGATCCGGACCTCTCCTACTCGGACATTGGCAAGTATAACAACAACTCTTACCTCTCCAACCCCAACCCAGCAACCTTGCCCAATTACACTCCAGACATGACCCCGTGGCTGTGAGTTGTGTTTTTACCCATTCCCACCTCAGTCCCGGGGTCCCACCTTGTTTGTAGTGAGCACAGCGTTTCACTGGGTTAGTATTATTGCTAGCCTAGATAATTGCTATATGTGTTGTGCGTCATTGTAACAAAGTCTTCCAACAGCAAATCTGCAGTGTATTTTACAATAGTTTTAACTCATGCAACCACAATAGTATATGTTCTATGACCTGATTTCCATTAGTGGTTCATGTATCAAAAACCATCCTATCCCATAAGTTGCTAACAGGATATGTTGCAACTGTATACAGTACACGTATTCTGCTATAGTTATTTTGTGTACTGACTCAATGTGGCAGTAAACTCATCCTGGTTCCGTGTAGATATATCTCTGAATACTTCATCAGTGAGATTATTTAGAGACATGTATTGGTATTGTAATTACCTTAGTTCAGGTTATCCAGTAGTGTTCATCTCTGTGTCACCTATCTTGGGGCTTTTTATTATTCACTGTATTTATTTTTATCACATGCACTGCTGTTTAATAGTATTATTAATAAAGTTTTATTGTTTTCATGGAATGTTTAGTACTCTTGTCAGCTGGTATCTTCTCGATTACTGCTAATTCAGCATTTTTACTTACACTAAGAATATTGAGATTCAATGACTTAGAGTAGGCAGCCTCAAAGAAAGACCCTACCGGTATATAAGATATAATTTCTCCTTCCAGGAATAAACTGTATGCACATATAAATATTTACAAAGATTCTCCAGGTGTAAGATACCAATAATTAAAGTATAGTAAGTTGCACATATAGGGGCTTGAATGTCAGAGTCATGTGCATAATTATATTGCCATAAAAAGGCGACACAGTATCAGACAGAAATGGCAAAAGGGTGAGATTTCAAGTGAGAATATTACTTGTAGCATTTCAGTAATATGCAGCGTAGTAAAATATCTAAATTGACACGATACTGCAGGGTTCTGTCAGCAAAAAAATCAACATACTGAATAAGATTGTATCCCCCCCCCCCCCAAAGTGCATATATGTGCATATACAGTACATGTATGCAGAGATTCTACAAATGTAAGGTAGCAATATTTATAGTAAGTTGCACACTAGAATCATAGTTCATCAAGTGGCATAGTCTGGAGCATAATTATTTTGCCATAAAAAATGCCACAGTATCAGGTCGTAATGGCAAAGGAGTTAGTGAGCCCCGTAAAATTACAAAGGAGAATTCTTCAGTTTTGAACAATATATTGATGGATCCGACACTGCAGTGCTCTGTTAGTTAACTGTCAGCTTATGTACAGCTATGATAAACTAATCAGAAATACATTCTGCACTGGGGAATCCGAGGGTACGGGGAAGGAGAGATATGTGGGGAGTAGCCCTGAATCACTAGAGTCTAAGTACTGTATATCTGAATAATTTAAAAATTGAATTGTATGAAAGGAAGGAAAGATGGCCCCAAATAAATGTGGCAGCAACAGTGGGATAAATCTCAAATAGTACATACTGTGTGTTTTGATAAAACCATGCAATAAGAGTGTAGTTCTGGAAGCCGTCTATCGGGTGTTTCCAAACACGCACAAGATAGGAAATATGTTGGGGAACTCCAGTGGATAATAAGGAAAAGTCTTCGTAGAACAACAAGTGGCATTTCCATAATTATTGACATGGGCCCAAATGGTTAAATTGGATTTAGCTGATATGTCGATAGTGATGGCCTGAATGGAATCAGACGAAGCCGAAAGCAGTGATAGTAAATGTGAAATAAAATAATGAACCTCCTAAGGGAAATATTGATATAGGTTAGAAATGAATGTAGTTCTTTTCTTGTACAAGAATTTCCAGAAATATATAAAAAATAAAGGTAATTAATATTTAAAGCAGAAAACCCCCTACTCAATTTTGTAATACTTTTGAAACTTTTTTACAGAATCAAAAAACAGCGTTTGCCTTGGAGATTAACTGCACTATTTTTATATCCAGGAACCTCCCTGGTTCCTGAGATAATTAATATGCAACATTTTATGTAATGTGTTTTTCGTCCCTTTTCTGAAATCAATATGGCTTTCAAGGCCAGCCAACAGATTTTTCAGGACCCAGGAGTCTCCAACTGGACTCAAGGGTCCTAGGAATGAGTGGGGGACATGGTTGCTGAGCTGTTGTGCTGCTGCTTACAAGTTTTTTTAGCAGGGAGAGGAGGGTCCGGGCCCAAACTGTTGACCAGGAGACATGTTCAGGACCTAACTGTTGCTGGGAGGGGGAATTTCAGAGCCCTAACTAATCTCACTTTTCCATGGGGAGGGAGTGGAGGTCTGGATGCCCAAATTGTTAAGCTTTTGCAGATCCAAACTATTTGACTGGAGTAGGAGATCCATGCCAAACTGTTTTCCTTATTTGAGGAGATCCATGGGGGAGAAGATCTGGAAATCCTAACTATTGACTGGGGAAAGTGTCCTGTCCCAACTGTTCATTTGGGAGTGCTTGAGGCCAAAAAAAATGAATCGGGGAGAGGATGGGGCCCCAACTGTTCACTAATGGGGGAATAGGTCCCAGTGCCCTAATTATTCACTGTAGGAGTTTGTGGGGGCCTAATTGTTGAGTGGGGGTCCGAACCCTAGCTGGCAGCAAGGTAGAGGCCCATCAAAGTGGAAAATAGTGTAAGGTAGGCTTGACTTTTGGTGGATAACAAAAGACTAGAAGCAACAGTGCTACATCCAATATGACAAATTACTGTATATTGTTAACTACTGTAGTGCCGACGAGTATTCTAAAACAAATCTGGGGCAATCACCAACAATACCCAGGTACATCTGGGAACATCTGGGAACATGCTGGGAACATGCTGGGTACATGCAGGGTACATGCTGCAACATTTCAGTGACATTTCTGCAGACAAACTAATGGCCCATCGGATTAACAGCAGTTCAGTTTGACATTCAGTTTGAATGGGACTGCCAGGTACTCCTGCAGTGTTAATCCGATGGGCCATTAGTCTCTGCAGAAATGTCACTGAAATGTTTCAGCATGTTTCAGCATGTACCCAGCATGTACCCAGCATGTACCCAGCATGTACCCAGCATGTACCCAGCATGTACCTGGATCTTGTTGGTGATAGCCCCAGATTTTCCAAGGCAAGTTTTAGTATACTCGTCGGCGCACCTGTACTTCGCCGTTTTTCTTCTCATAAGTGAGGGTGATTCAGTTAAATCCGTTAGCCAATGCATTATAAGCTAGAAAACCACACAAAGATATCCCCCCTTTTGCAACTCCTAACACTATGCAAAAATTATCTTTACCTCTCTGATGGTGGATCAAGTCTTAATAGATTGGTCATTAACCGCAGCATCACAAGACTTGCTATTTAAAGTGTATGGTTGAGTTATTTAAAGTGAGAAGGAGTCACAAACCTCCAAACAATTGTTACCAATTGACATTTACTGTACACACACACAGTCCCGGCAAGCTAAAACCCAAACTCACCAGACCATATATATTTGTGTAAAATACGTGATTCTTCCTCAATAATAACCTCATTGCCACTGTCACTCTGCAGCATTGACACATTGACATATCTGGTTCATTGCGTAAAATGTTAAATGTATACAGTACTTTTCTAAATTACAATACATTTCATGCAATATACTGTATGCATAGGTAATAGGCTGTTGCATTACGTTTCAATGTTTCTACTTTTATGGTTATGAAGGTTAGCTATTTTTTATCTACTGCTTCATGAACTTAGAACAAGGTTGTACCAAAAGGAACAGACTTCAATTAAATGTGTGACACAGGATTAGATCTATCACACACTGAATTATGTGCCACTTTCAGCATAAAGTAAAGAGCAAGAGTAACTCATGTTAATGGATTTGGAATGATACTGTACCATCATTTATTACCGAAGCAGAGGTGTTAGATGATGATACTAATCAAGAAAGCTTGTATACAGTAAATAAAAATGAATATGTTAACCAAAGAAGTCCTTTATTAGAATTTATTAAATGGCCCAATAGTAAATTTCTTCTCCTGAAATTAATTAATGCAACTTGCAGGAGAAACATGAGAATATTGAGATGAGTGTACAGTACTGTACATAATGATAAAACAATATTGTAATATATAATATTGCACAATAATTAAACATGTAGTTTTATTTAATATTGTTAGTCTTTTGAGTTCTAATATAGTCTATTGGACAATCAGATCAAATACTATGGACCTCATGCAGTAAGCGCTGATAAGCCCCTTATCGCCAGCTTGTTGCCTATTGCGATTCAGTAAGCCCTTAGAAGCTGGCGATGAGAGCAAAGATAAGCGGGGTTTTTTGACACAAATTGTTTTTATGCTGACGCGTGGCAATAAGCCACTTTTCGGCATTGATCGACAGTTTTTCAAACACACTCAATTCTAGTAGCCCCGACCAGCTTCTCGCAGCATATCACCGCTTTAGAATTTAGAGTTCCTCTCAAAATCATCCCGCCTCAAAAAGTTGTCAAGAAGGTGGGGAGAAGCGGCGATGAGCGGCAAGACGGCACTTAAAAAAAATCAGGCCTTTCTCCTGCATCGGATTGATGCTGGAGTGTCCGGTGTTGATACCCATTATTATCAGCACCATAGACCCCAGGCATGAATATGATGCATGAAAAATGCATTTAAAGCCCACTTCATTACCTTAGCGGCTAACCGCTAAGGCAATAAAGGGTTAAACACCCGTGCCAGGCTTATTGGGGGTAGAGGTGGTGCGTGAAGGGGGTATTTGGCCCTTGGTGGGTGTTTACGCCCTGTGGGGGTTTTGCGGGTGGACTTAACCCCTTCATTACCTTAGCGGTTGATACCGCTAGGGTAATGAAAGTGGTTAACCCCTCCAGCTACCCACCTGCAAGGCCTAAACACCCATCCTTGGGGCTAATACCCCCTTCACCCACCACCGCTACCCAGAATAAAAACAATACACATAACAGCCCACTACCCACCTCCTAGCCCCCCAATAAACATTGCAATATCTAATACACCACCACCTAACAAATACAGTACAATAATAGGAAAAATATCTATTATCCACATATGGATAATAATGCATTTGCCTATTTAAAAAACAACATTAAGCAGCATAAATAAAGTAAATAAATCTTGCACTCACCCCTGCCAGGCTGCCACGATGAAGGTTGTCCTCATCCTCATCACCGTCCATGCCCTCTGTCACTACAAACAATACAAAAAAATAAAAAAAGACAATCTAATGTCCCTAGCCTCTTAATCACCTTTGTGGTTAATAATCACGAAAGTAATTAAGGGGTTAACCCACCCTGCCCTGCTACCCACCTAACCACCCTCCCCAGGCAACTACCCCCACCCTTCACCCATTCATTTGTACAGTGGGTACATCATGCCCATATAATATTGGGCATGATTAACCAATATACAAAGAAATGGGTAAGGATTCCAAATACAGGTCCAAATAAAAACATAACATAGCTAAATACAACACAGCACATTACAAAATCAGATACAGCACATAGCATAAAGTGAAAAAACAATATTCTGCGCTCATATATAGTAGTTAGATAATTGGTGATGTGACCCTTAAAAGGTGAATACAACCTTGTTATGATGAGGTTTTGTGCAGCTGTTCTGGTGGAAGGCTCAGCACTCCAAGCTACAGTAGTAAAAAATAGAAGAAAGAGAAAAGCGCAAAAAAACCCTCATAGTGTAGTATATTTAAAAAATCAATTTATAAGTAAGGGGTGAATATTGCACGTACATCAAATTAATATTTACACAGCATGACATGTTTGGGACATGTTACCCATCTGTACACAGCAAGTCACGATCGCGATGCAGGACTTGGAAATCCTTCCTCTGGTGGCAGGGGCACAGGGTCGTGGAGGCCAGCTCGTTGTTGGAATTCCCTCTCGGTCCCTAGCGGTATCACCGCTGTCGCCGTCCATTCAGAGGAGGTCCTCTACTTCCGGATTAGTCCACGTTAGCGTCTGACGTCATCAGATGGCGTCTCTTGGTATCGAAGTCGCGTCACGCTGGGTAACACCAAACCGGCAGCAAGTCCCAAACTCAGCAGTGTAAAGGGGAAATACCACAGTGGGTATAGAAAACGCATTCCATTATTTTCTATACCCACTGTGGTATTTCCCCTTTACACTGCTGAGTTTGGGACTTGCTGCCGGTTTGGTGTTACCCAGCGCGACGCGACTTCGATACCAAGAGACGCCATCTGATGACGTCAGACGCTAACGTGGACTAATCCGGAAGTAGAGGACCTCCTCTGAACGGACAGCGGTGATACCGCTAGGGACCGAGAGGGAATTCCAACAACGAGCTGGCCTCCACGACCCTGTGCCCCTTCCACCAGAGGAAGGATTTCCAAGTCCTGCATCGCGATCGTGACTTGCTGTGTACAGATGGGTAACATGTCCCAAACATGTCATGCTGTGTAAATATTAATTTGATGTACGTGCAATACTCACCCCTTACTTATAAATTGATTTTTTAAATATACTACACTATGAGGTTTTTTTTGCGCTGTTCTCTTTCTTCTTTTTTGTACAGCACATAGCAAAATAAAACACATAGCAAAATAAATATTTAACAAATGCCAATCAAACAATTGAATGGCACAGTGTGTACATGATGCAAATAATATGTGCATCATTTAACACTATGCCAGTCAATGCTCAAGCTAAAAGAAACAATTACAAACAAGATCCAATGCCATCCAAACAATAAAAAAATAAAAACAAATCAAGAATAAACAGAAATACATGAACAAAAATCAATTAAGCCAATCCAAAATAAATTACACAATTTACAATTAAAACAACAAAACCAAACTACTACACTACCCCTACTGCAAAGCAAGCACCCCTCCTGAGAAATAAACTATTGAAAACACCACTAAAAAAATACATCTTACAAAATAAAAATTAAATTGCACCAACATTTCTAAACAAATAAGCAAAATACATACAAAATACATAAAAACAAGCATTTGCAAAAAAAACATTTATGGTCCCCGTATGTATATTCATAGAGACATACATAAATACAGGGGCAATGAATGGGCATCCAAAAATAATTCAATCACATAAAAAAATAATCAAAAACCTGTAAAATAAAAATAACATACATGTAATATTTTTCTTACCTTTAGATCACTTCACCCTCCGAATCCGGGGGACACCGCATGCTTTTGAACCAATCCACCGCTCGTTGTGTATGATAATGTAATGGTGAGTAACTTAAAACATAATACTTTATTAATACTAATTAAAATAAATGTCAAAAGCGTTGAAACCAAAAACAACTGACATTAGTAACAAAACACACAAGACAGACAAAAAATACACAATACTAAAACTGAAACCTAGGGGGAGGGAGAGGATCTAGCCAATCTGCTAAATAGCAGAGAGATGCTCACATAGACACAATAATTAACCCCCTAGTCCAGCAATGATAGGGTTAAAAAGCCTGTAAAGTAGATACAGGTAACGGTGGACTGACCATGCACATGTATATACTTCAATGAAATACAGAGTATATAACAATTGAATGTGAACTCACTAGTACTCAGATTCGTACAGACCATAGGAAGTAACAATGATCTGGTGTGTCTGATATTGCGGGACCCCTGTATGCAAAATCCAGCATGTCAAAAAAAGCCTAACGATGCAGCAGTTGTAATCTGCAGTTACAAAGAGATATTCAGGGTCACCTTTGAAAAAGCCCCCCAGCGAAACGTGCGTCAGGTGGGAGGCGGCTACAGGACTGACGTCATGACGCTCACATGCCGGTCAGAGGATGAGAGGCACTGCTAAGTGCCGGTTCATGTATGAAGGGATATTATGTATGCTCAATTGCTAGATTGTGTACTTAGCGATGCTATTACATCCTGGTCAGTCCACCGTTACCTGTATCTACTTTATAGGCTTTTTAACCCTATCATTGCTGGACCTGGGGGGTTAATTATTGTGTCTATGTGAACTTCTCTCTGCTATTTAGCAGATTGGCTAGATCCTCTCCCTCCCCCTAGGTTTCAGTTTTAGTATTGTGTATTTTTTGTCTGTCTTGTGTGTTTTGATACCAATGTCAGTTGTTTTTGGTTTCAACGCTTTTGACATTTATTTTAATTAGTATTAGTAAAGTATTATGTTTTAAGTTACTCACCATTACATTATCATACACAACAAGTGCTGTCAATAGGGTGTCCTTGTCTTCTAGTATTAATTTAGCTCCTCTCTTCCTCCTTTTTGCACCGTTGTTGATTATATTCTAAACTGTGTATTATAGGCTGATGCGAGGGTCTCCATCCCCTTCCCCCTTCCCTTATTTTTGTATCAGAACAATCCACCACCAGGAACCAGGTAAAAAAAATCCCAAGTCTTTATCTTTCTTTTTCTTCTTCTGTAAATTTGTAATTCAATTTGTTAGTTTCTTTGGTCTTCTGGGGTTTTCCGGGTCTTCATCTGTATCTTCTTCTTCATTTGTATCTTCTTCCGGCACGTCCTTGTCCTCTTCTTGCTGGAGGAGGTCTGTCCTCCTCGGCATCTTGCTCTAAAATGAGGCGACATACAGTGGCAGCCACCCTTAGTCTAAAGCGGCCGCCACCGCGGGTATTTTTAAACCCCGTGCAGACGCGGGCTTTTTTTTTTTTCCGGCGCTGCAGGCGCTTCCATTGTTCAGCGCCATTAGCGCTGAATGGAGAAACGGCCGGCGCGCGGCCGCGAGATGTGGCTGGCACGCGGCAAAGTTCGGCGACAAAAAAAAAAGCCAGGAACAATTGCGGTTAAGCTTTAGATTAAGCTTAGCCGCAACAGTAGGCTTTTATAGGCCTATGATGTCACATTGCCATCAAATGGTTCCCACGGCACTGATTGGCCAGTGAAAACCATGTGATTTTTTTTGGTGACATCATGCAAAGGAAATGAAGCCAGCCAATAAGAATGGCTGTGCTTCCTTTCCATTTAACATGACGTCATGAGAAGCAAGATGACTTATGTCATGAGAAGCAAGATGACTTACTTGAACCAATCAGATCGTTTGCTTTGTAATAGTGGCTTCTTTTTGTTAGTTATATTTTGGCTGATGATGGTTACTTTGATCTTTCATTTATTTAATAATGGTTTGGTTTTGTTGTTTAAATTGTACATTGTGTAATTTATTTGGATTGGCTTAATTGATTGGTGTTAATTTATTTCTGTTAACTTCTTGATTTGTTTTTATTTTCTTATAGTTTGGATAGCATTGGATCTTGTTTGTAATTGTTTCTTTTAGCTTGAGTATTGACTGACAGTGTTAAACGATGCACATTTTATTTGCATCATGTACACACTGTGCCATTCAATTGTTTGATTGGCATTTGTCATATATTTATTTTGCTATGTGTTTTATTTTGAGATGTGCTGTTTGATTTTGCTATGTGTTTTATTTTGCTGTATGTTGTGTTTGATTTTTATATGTGCTGCATTTGATTTAGCAATGTGCTGTGTTTTATTTAGCTATGTTATGTTTTTATTTGGGCCTGTTTTTGGAATCCTTGCCCATTTCTTTATATAATGGTTAATCATGCCAAATATTTTATATATATATATAGAGGTATCAGTACCGTGTTAGCCGAGCTTCAATAATCAAAAAATAAATAGATGATACTGTTCGGTGGCTAGCGAAATGCTTTTATTTGTGCGAGCTTTCGAGATACACTGATCTCTTCTTCCGGCGATGTTATAACAAAAATACCCAACACAAAATTATGTAGCACTAAGGTTGAAAATAGTGATAATGAAATAAAAATTTGACCAATGTGAATACTTAATTAGTAATAGTAAATATTGCACTAAACTATATATTACAACAAACCATAATGTGATCAGTGATAAAGGATAAGTCCAAAGTATTGTTCCACTTGATGAAAATTCCAGAGAGGTTAAAGTCCCCCAAAAGATCCAGGGAGTACTGTATATTGCAGCTTCAGGTAAAAGTGGTATAGCCAACCACTAGGAATCTATGAACAAAAAACAAACAGAGGCGCAAGCTCCATAGCATGTAACTGTTTAATAATAGAGTACATTTATTAAAATCAGCAGCCCAAAGGAATTGCATTTACAGGATTAAAAAAAGCAACCATACGTGGGAGAGAAATCTCTAAGTGAACACATCAATGGGGTTGGGGGAGTCCAAGATAGGCAGTGTGCACCTGATCGGCTCGTAGCCACAACCAACTCCTGTCACGAGCTGGTGCCAAATCGCTATGCCTGTCAGTGCCTCCGCGTCCTCTGCTCCTGCATAGATCAGATGCCAGCACTTGGAAATACAGCTGGCTGGAACGTTAGGATGCCCAGGACTCCACGTGCACGCACCCACACGTGATGACCCTACGCATTTCATTATGTTTGCGCAACTTCTTCAGGGGTTGTCTGATTGGTCAGTAACAGCCAATGAAATAGGCTGAATGATGTATGTGGAGCTATTCTCACTAAGTGGTTAATGATTCGACACTATTCAATAGTTTACAAAGTTAAATAAACCATAATACTTTCCCAATAAATCATAATATTAAATTGGATTGTTCACACCAAACACTGAGAATATCACAACTATTAATTAAATTAAAACTCTCCTAATTTGTAACATATATATATATATATAAATAACCATCCTACTAAAAACAATCCTATATTCATCAAATATGGGAATTAAACCAATTAATTGGAACCTTTACTACTTTGGAACTAAATACTACTGATAATTATTCTAGCATCAATTCAAAATATAACTCTGTGTGTAGTGGGAACAATACAACACCAACAATCACATTATACACTGGCGACACACTTTATCGCAGTGCGGCCAGATCCGCAAGCCGGGAGATTTCCCGGCTTGCTAGTGGCCGCCCCTCGGCGTGCCGCGCGTCATAGACGCGCGGTCACGCGTCTTCGGGAGCCTGCGCCCCCTGCACGCGCGTCCAGGGCTCCCCGAGGGAGCCCTGGTGTCCCGCGATCTGCGGGACGGCGGCAGGGGGTTCCGGGGGACCCGGCGGACCCGGCAGCGGGAGGGAGAGCGCCCCGATCGGAGGGCGCTCTTCCGCTGCTTCGGCGCGCGCCCGTCACACTCGGGCGCGCGCCAGGCTACTGCTGCGGCACAGAACGGGCAAATGCTCGAATAAACTGTGCCGCAGCAGTAATCATCGTCATACTTAATACATAAAAATAAAGAAAAAAATATAATAAAAATATTTATATGCACAGGCAATCCTATATAGGGAATTAGTAATTATACTTTAAAAACAATTTAAATATATACAAAACAATACAAATATATACAATTTAACAATACAAAAAATATAACTAATAAAAATCAATATAGATGGAACTGATATTAACTCTAATCTTGAGTCTAGGCAACAATTTATATACTAGAGATGGAAAAATAAATGTTCTAAAAAAGGAAACTCTCCAAAGACAACAGAACTCTTCATAGTTGGTAGTTCTGAAAATCTAAGACAAACGGAGAGATCAATATTGTGACCTGAGCAGTGAGACAAAAAACAGCAGAAAAAGAACAGAACTAGACCAGTGTACTTGTGTCTAAACACTCATTAAGACCTTTGGGTGAGAGTGTATCAAGAGAATAAATCCAGAAGTATTCTCTCATACATAGTGACTTAAACCTATCCCTAGTTTGGTCTTGGGGATACTGTCAATGCCCATAATGTTAAGGCCCCTAGGGTCTTTGGAGTGGACTTGAGCAAAGTGACGAGGAACACTGTGCACCAATACCCCCTTGACAATAGCACGTCTATGCTCAAGTAATCTGATGCACAGTGCTCTTTTCGTGCGACCTATATACTGAATATCACACGAACAGGATAGTACATAAACTATATAGGTAGAAAGAAAATTGATTGGACTCTTGAGTGTATGGACAGAGTGATTGCTAGATGAGGAAAAAGTGTCAGAGACCTGAACATGTCTGCACATATTGCTTCTAGATCTACCACATTTGACGTTCCCAGGCACTATGTTTTGCCCACCAGCACCTAGTGTAATATCACTCAATTTACTTGGGGCCAAGATATTCTTGATATTTAAACCCCTACGAAAGACCAATGGTGCAGTTGTAGACAGATGACCCTTAAGGTGTGGATCTGAAAGAAAAACTTTCCAATGGTGATTCATTATTGTTTTAATTTTGTTGGACTAGCCATTACATTTGGTAATGAATTTAACACCATGGGTGTTTCCATTTTTGCTTTCCAAAGCCATAGGTTGAACAGATTGTTTAAGTTTGTACTTGGCTAGCAGATCCATACAATATACAGCCCTGACTTTATTAAATGCCTCCTGCACTAGAGCCATGTTGTAACCCTTCTGTTTGAAATTGTTGATAAGACGACAGGACTGCACCTCAAAGACCTGGTCAGACGAGAAATTCCTCCTTAGCCTATTAAATTGACTAAGGGGAATATTTCGTAGCCACTTTGAATGGTGACTGCTCTTTGCATGTAAATAGCTATTGACCGCCACGTCCTTGAAGTGCTCCTGTGTATGATGTTACAGTAACATTCAAACCTATCAACAATTCCAAATCCAAGAATACTATATTGGATGAACTGACTTGGTGGGTGAATCTGAGGCCCATGTCATTGGAGTTAAAGTCAGTCAATATATGCTCGAGATCGCCCCCATCTCCATCCCATATGCTCAAGATGTCATCAATGTTCCGGCCATAGAACACCAGGCCCGCCCCCAGCCATGCATTAGTCCAGATAAATCTGGATTCCCAATACCCCATAAAGAGGTTTGCATAGCTGGGGGAAAACGTGGTGCCCATGGCCGTACCACAGGTCTGGAGATGGAAGCACTCCCGAACAGAAAATAGTTGTGACTAAGTATAAAGATGACAAGGGAGAGAATGAAATTGCATTGCGATTCGTGTAAACTCCCCCCACCCCAAATAGTACCTAACCACCTCGAGACCCTTAGCATGATGTATACAAGTATATAAAGATTGAACATCACAGGTGGCTCATTGATAGGTGGATTTTCACTGAATAGAAGAGAGGAAGTGTATGATGTGGAGCGTGTCCCTAATGTACAAACGAAGTTGTACCACATAAAGTTGTAAAAAGTGGTCCACGTATTTGGACACGCTTGACGTCATAGACTCCACCCCTTAAACAATGGGCCTACCTGGTGGGTTCACAAGGCTTTTGTGCACCTTTGGGAGGTGATAGAAGATAGGAATACGTGGATTAGCGATGTAAAGAAATTTAAATTCATCTTTAATGATTAGTTGAAAAAAGGGTGTCCTCGGGCGCGTCACTCTGCTTGCGGCTCCACGACGTAGATACGTGCAAAGTAGTGGAGAAAAAGGGGGGGGGGCACAGTAAGAAACAGCACCAAATTATGCACACTTCTTCATTAGGATAGGGAGAGGGGGAGGGAGGGGTGGGAGGAGAAGACAAGGGACGAGAGATGTTGAAGCAAACTTTTTAGGTGGAGACACACTCACATCAAATTTCTAGTATCTTGATCTGATGTCTCCTCCTCTATATAAGATTAGGTGCGTTGTAGGTGGGGAAATGCCCTCTGGTATCTTCCTTGACAAAAAATAAAAGGGAAAAAATAGTGCAATACGATTTAATTAAACAGTGGGTGAATGAGATTAAAAACTTACAAGTGACCGGTGTTATTAGGCATAGGAAGGAGATGCCGCCAGACTCCACAACGTGTCCCTCTCTGGATTGGGGTGTTTCGTCTCGGCTGATCCCTGCTGGCAAAGGTTCTTTCCGTCTATATGCTTGGGTATATGCTGCTGTAGCGTGGATAATCACGGCCCGTGCACAGGCTATGTTCTCCTCCAGCCGTCTATCCCCTCTGCAGAGACAGTCTTTAGATTCCTAATTCCGCTGCGCATGCGCATGCGCAGACGGCGGGACGCTGGGCCAAACACAGGGAAAAAATCTCCTCACTACGGTGGCTTGGAATAACCAAAAAACGTCAGACGCGTTTCGCCAATGCTTCCTCAGTGACGTAGGCAAGTTCAGGGTAGTAGCAGTCTTTTATACCTTGCGATTTCCTCAATTTAACTTTGAGTTTGCTGGTTTGTCTCTGGGCATCTAAGATGTTCTAATACTACCAATCTATGCTGGTATTACAATAAAACACAACAAATACATTAAATACATTTCATTAACTTCTTGTTGATACATATATAAAGTTTCAAGAACAGGAGGCATGCTTAAAAAACTTTATTGATTGCATGCACCCTGTATTGGCTTGAAAGGGGAGGATAAAATGGAAGATATTATGGGCACTTTAAAAAGAAGAAAAACATATCTTCGGAATCTATGATTGTTAAAAATTGAATATTTTATTTAAAACCTTTTAAAACGTAGGTAGAACAATAAGGAAACTTAAAACAAGGTTGGGAGAACACATCAGGAACATCTGTAATGGTTTAGAGACCCATAGTGTCTCAAACCATTACAAGATTAAACATAACCAGAATCCATCCTGTTTAAAATTCTTTGGGATTTAAATAGTTAAACCCGATTGGAGGGGAGGAGACTACATAAAGAAAATTAATAAAAGAGAATTCTTTTGGATTTTCACCCTCCAAACCCTGGCACCTAAAGGGTTAAATCTGGATATGGAGATCACAGCATTTCTCCCTTAATGTCCAAAACACCCACTTTGAAGCAATAAAGACCTTAAACAACTACCCATACCAGATCAGGTAGTGATTTTAATACTGTTACAAGCATGTCAAATTATAGTAGATTTTAGCCATATAGTGTTTTATAAGCGTCCTGAAACACATGTGACAAAACATACTTGTAAAACAGACGGCATTCTTTGAAACCCTTGGGTATAACCGTATATTATTTAACTACCTAAGAAGATGTTTGGTGTTTTAACAATTTTCACCCCAACATTATTAACCCCATTTTAAAGGGTTTAAAAGGTTTTAAATAAAATATTAAATTTTTAACAATCATAGATTCCGAAGACATGTTTTTCTTCCTTTTAAAGTGCCCATAATATCTTCCGTTTTATCCTCCCATTTCAAGCCCCTACAGGGTGCATGCAATCAATAAAGGTTTTTTAAGCATGCCTCCTGTTCTTGAAACTTTATATATGTATCAACAAGAAGTTAATGAAATGTATTTAATGTATTTGTTATGTATTATTGTTATACCAGCATAGATTGGTAGTATTAGAACATCTTAGATGGCCAGAGACAAACCAGCAAACTCAAAGTTAAATTGAGGAAATCGCAAGGTATAAAAGACTGCTACTACCCTGAACTTGCCTACGTCACTGAGTAAGCATTGGCGAAACGCGTCTGACGTTTTTTGGTTATTCCAAGCCACAGTAGTGAGGAGATTTTTTCCCTGTGTTTGGCCCAGCGTCCCGCCGTCTGTGCATGCGCATGCGTAGCGGAATTAGGAAGCTAAAGACTGTCTCTGCAGAGGAGATAGACGGCTGGAGGAGAACATAGCCTGTGCACGGGCCGTGATTATCCACGCTACAGCAGCATATACCCAAGCATATAGACGGAAAGAACCTTTGCCAGCAGGGATCAGCCGAGACGAAACACCCCAATCCAGAGAGGGACACGTTGTGGAGTCTGGCGGCATCTCCTTCCTATGCCTAATAATACCGGTCGCTTGTAAGTTTTTAATCTCATTCACCCACTGTTTAATTAAATCGTATTGCACTATTTTTTCCCTTTTATTTTTTGTCAAGGAAGATACCAGAGGGCATTTCCCCACCTACAACCCACCTAATCTTATATAGAGGAGGAGACATCAGATCAAGATACTAGAGATTTGATATGAGTGTGTCTCCACCTAAAAAGTTTGCTTCAACATCTCTCGTCCCTTGTCTTCTCCTCCCACCCCTCCCTCCCCCTCTCCCTATCCTAATGAAGAAGTGTGCATAATTTGGTGCTGTTTCTTACTGTGCCCCCCCCCCTTTTCTCCACTACTTTGCACGTATCTACGTCGTGGAGCCGCAAGCAGAGTGACGCGCCCGAGGACACCCTTTTTTCTACCCATATTCATACAGAGGTTGGTGAATCACCTCTGAAAGACTCAGGCAGCGGAACCACTCTGTGGAAAGGACTGAAGCCACACATCAAATAGTAGGCTTAATTTTCTGACGCGAATTTTCTCTCTTTTCCCATTTAGTGATTAGTTCCCTATCAAGAGCTTTTAAGCAGATATGCTTTTAAGTATATATGTTTCAAGTATTTATGAAGTTTAAAAAGGAAGGAAGACTATTGAATCACTCACTCATCTCTTCTCTTTCCTCAGGTAAAAACATATTCCAATTGTCTGTCTATCCTGATATCCTCCCATGCTGTGTATTTAGTTCTATTTAGGTAAAAACATATTCCAATTGTCTGTCTATCCTGATATCCTCCCATGCTGTGTATTTAGTTCTATTTAGGTAAAAACATATTCCAATTGTCTGTCTATCCTGATATCCTCCCATGCTGTGTATTTAGTTCTATTTAGGTAAAAACATATTCCAATTGTCTGTCTATCCTGATATCCTCCCATGCTGTGTATTTAGTTCTATTTAGGTAAAAACATATTCCAATTGTCTGTCTATCCTGATATCCTCCCATGCTGTGTATTTAGTTCTATTTAGGTAAAAACATATTCCAATTGTCTGTCTATCCTGATATCCTCCCATGCTGTGTATTTAGTTCTATTTAGGTAAAAACATATTCCAATTGTCTGTCTATCCTGATATCCTCCCATGCTGTGTATTTAGTTCTATTTAGGTAAAAAACATATTCCAATTGTCTGTCTATCCTGATATCCTCCCATGCTGTGTATTTAGTTCTATTTAGGTAAAAACATATTCCAATTGTCTGTCTGTAAATCATCCCCCTACTGTCTTAATTTAATTCAGCTTTCACACTTGTGCAAGGCAAGGCAAGGCAACACCCACCTTAGAAAAACCATTTGCTTTAACTACCCTCACATGTGCTAATTAAGTTTGTTGTGCCAACCAGGTGACTTTCTAAAAGTATATAAGTAAACTCCTAACAGCCATTGCTGCTAGCAGCCATGCTTTTAAGCAGATATGCTTTTAAGTATATATGTTTCAAGTATTTATGAAGTTTAAAAAGGAAGTTCAAAAAGAAGTGGAAAAGTGGACATCACCTACTGCTTCTGATTCCTGCTTTTGATCTACGTTGGAAAAGAGGATATCATCTATCTAAGACTGCACATCTCAACACTTAACTATTGCTGTGATGCCGCCTTTATTTTTTATATTTGCTGCAACCGCACTTATTTTCAAATTATGCACTTCCTTCCACCAGTCTCCTTATGTCTCTAACTCTATTCATATATCTCCATCTCTCCTTTCTTCCCCACTTCTCAGTTCACATGAACTCCTTTCTTACCTGCGTCCTCTGTCACCACACAGCTATACCTCCTGCACTAAAACACACCCCTACAAATCATCCTCACACATCCTCTTTCTATCCATGCTTCTCCTCCTTGCTTCTGGGGATATCTCTCCCAATCCTGGTCCCTGCCTTATTTCTACTTGCTCTCGTCCTCGCCTCCCACATACAACTTCTTCTCCTTCTGGTGTTAACCCCTCCAACCTCATACCCATCCCCTGCCACCCTCCCTCCTCTCTCCCTTTCTCCTGTGCCCTTTGGAATGCTCGCTTCCTCTCTAACAAGTTCCTCTCTGTGCATGACTTCTTTCTCTCTCACTCCCTGCTTCTCTTTGCTATAACTGAGACCTGGCTCACTCAGTCTGACTCTGCTCTGGAAGCTGCCCTCTCTTATGGTGGCCTTTTCTTCTCCCACACTCCGCGCCTTGATGGCAGGGGTGGAGGTGTGGGAATCCTGCTCTCATCTCTCTGCCGTTACCGAACTATTCCTATTCCCCCCTCTCTTGCCTTTCCCTCCTTTGAGGTTCACACTGTCCAGATCTTCTCTCCTCTCCCTGTTCATGTGGCGGTCATGTATCGCCCACCTACCTCTACTCATCCCCCTTCTGCCTTTCTCTCTCACTTTGAATCCTGGCTCTCTTTCTTCCTCTCCTCAGACTCCCCTGTTCTTCTCCTTGGGGACTTCAATTGCCACATTGATGACCCCTCTCTCCCTTGGGCTTCCCGCTTTCTTTCTCTAACCTCTTCTTTTGGCCTTCAACAGTGGACTGCAGCCAGCACCCACAAGGATGGCCACTACTTAGACCTGGTTTTCACTAAAAATTTCTCTCTCTCTGATTTCTCCATTTCCCCTTTTCCTCTCTCTGACCATCACCTCATCTCATTCTCTCTATCTCGCTTCTCAACTTCTCCACCTCCATCTACACCCCGGTTCTGCAGAAACCTGCGCTCTATTCACTTACCTGACTTTGAGTCCACGTTACACTCCTCCCTCTCCTCTCTCAGATCTGCTACAGACCCTGACAAACTGGTCAGGAACTACAACTCTGCCTTGTCCTCCTCTCTTGATCTACATGCCCCGCTTTCTCTCTGCCGCACTCGCCCTTTTAACCCTAGACCCTGGCTAAATTCCCACACGCGCATGCTGCGTTCCTCCACTCGTTCCTCTGAACGCCTCTGGAGGAAATCTCATACTCTCGCAGACTTCCTTCACTACAAATTTATGCTATCCTGTTTCAACTCTGCCCTCTAGCAAGCTAAACAAGCCTACTTTTCTTCACTAATCAACATGCACAACTCTAACCCACGCCGACTGTTCTCTGTCTTTGATACTCTACTCAAACCACCCTCCGCTGCCTCTCCTTCTTCCATCTCCGCTCAGGACTTTGCTGACTATTTTAAGGAAAAGGTGGAATCCATACGTCAGAACATCCCCTCTGTTTCTTCCTCCCATCCTACACCTCTTCCTAACTCTCCTCCTGCCTTCCTTGACTCTTTTTCCACTGTCTCAGAGGAGGATGTGTCGCTGTTGATCGCCTCTTCTCCCTCTACCACTTGCCCTCTTGACCCCATTCCCTCCCATCTCCTAAAACCTCTTGCTCCTACTATAATCCCTACGCTCACGCACATTTTTAACTCCTCCCTCTGCTCTGGAACCTTTCCATCCTCCTTCAAACATGCAACAGTCATACCATTACTCAAAAACAGCAAGCTTGACCCTACCTGTCTTTCTAACTATCGGCCTGTCTCCCTCCTGCCTTTTGCCTCTAAACTCCTTGAACGTCTTGTATTCGCTCGCTTGCTCCATTTTGTCAACACCTATTCTCTCCTAGACCCTCTACAATCTGGCTTCCGTACTGCTCACTCCACGGAAACAGCCCTCACTAAAATAACTGACGACCTCCATGCTGCCAAAGACAGAGGTCATTACACTCTGCTCATATTACTCGACCTCTCTGCAGCATTTGACACCGTGGACCACCCTCTTCTCCTTCACATTCTCCATACTCTTGGCATTCGGAACAAAGCTCTATCCTGGATCTCATCCTACCTCTCCCATCGTACTTTCAGTGTCTCTTCTGCTAATACCTCCTCCTCCTCTATTGATCTCTCTGTGGGGGTACCCCAGGGCTCTGTCCTGGGACCTCTTCTCTTTTCTCTGTATACACTCTCTCTAGGTGACCTAATAACAACTTTTGGGTTTAATTATCACCTCTATGCTGACGACACACAAATATATTTCTCAACACCCGACCTTACACCTACTGTACAAACCAAAGTTTCTGAATGTCTCTCTGCTATATCATCCTGGATGGCCCTCCGCCGCCTTAAACTCAACATGGCTAAAACAGAGCTCCTCATACTTCCACCCAAACCTGGCCCTACTACCTCCTTCCACATTACTGTTGGAACTACGATCATTCACCCAGTAGCCCAAGCACGCTGCCTTGGGGTCACACTCGACTCCTCTCTCACATTTGCCCCTCACATTCAAAACATTTCTAAAACCTGTCGCTTTTTCCTCCGCAATATAACAAAGATACGCCCTTTCCTCTGTTGCTCGACTGCTAAAACTCTGACTCAGGCCCTCATTCTCTCCCGTCTTGATTACTGTAACCTCCTGCTGTCCGGCCTTCCTGCCTCTCACCTGTCTCCCCTACAATCTATCCTTAACGCTGCTGCCAGAATCACTCTACTCTTTCCTAGATCTGTCTCAGCATCTCCCCTCATGAAATCCCTCTCCTGGCTTCCGATCAAATCCCGCATCTCACACTCCATTCTTCTCCTCACTTTTAAAGCTTTACACTCTTCTGCCCCTCCTTACATCTCAGCCCTAATTTCTCGTTATGCACCATCCAGACTCTTGCGTTCTTCTCAAGGATGTCTTCTTTCTACCCCCTTTGTATCTAAAGCCCTCTCCCGCCTTAAACCTTTTTCATTGACTGCCCCTCACCTCTGGAATGCCCTTCCCCTCAGTACCCGACTAGCACCCTCTCTATCCACCTTTAAGACCCACCTTAAGACACACTTGCTTAAAGAAGCATATGAATAGGACTGTGGCTATTCTGAACACATGGCACATAAAGCTTGGCCCCCTGCAGATGCACTTACCAGAACTCCCTCCTACTGTCTCTGTACGTTCTCCCTACCTACCAATTAGACTGTAAGCTCCTCGGAGCAGGGACTCCTCTTCCTTAATGTCTAAAGCACTTATTCCCATGATCTGTTATTTATATTATCTGTTATTTATTGGATTACCACATGTATTACTGCTGTGAAGCGCTATGTACATTAATGGCGCTATATAAATAAAGACATACAATACAATACAATACAACACGGAAAACAGCTTCAGTTGATAATCCAAAGTAGGGTTATCCTTTAAAACTATATAGGAAGCTTTATCTGAAAGTAATTTAATCGCCTCAGCCACGTACTCCTCACGATTCTGTATCACAATGCTACCTCCCTTGTCGACCTGCCTAACCACAATGCGATCTTCCAACCGCCTCAACTCCTTGAGTGCCCCAGACTCACCCACTGAAAGATTACCTTTAATGAATGGTGAATCCAAACATAATTTCTCAAAATCCTGTAAAACAAGTGTGTAAAACATATCTATATAACTACCCCTAGATTTATATGGGTAGAAAAGGGATTTGGGTTTAAAGGCAGTAGACACCGATATCTGTGCAGGAGAGTCCTCCAAGAGATCCAACCAATGTCTCTCCTATCAGACTCATTTGAAAAAATTGGATGTAAATTATCCTGTGTTCTCCCATAAGGTCCACCAATACTTTCAAACAACCCATATCACCTTCACTCAGCCCACTTGGTAGATGTTCCTGATATTTCGCCGATCTAATAGAAAAGAAGCTTTGAGTGTTAATTTACGTACAAAACTATTTAGATCGACGAAGAGATCAAAGGCCCTTGGTTTAGAGCTCGGAGCAAAATTATTCAATAGTGATATTTGTTGAGCTGTAAGTGTATGTGAAGATAGATTTTAAATATCACTAGGGTTAGTTATACTTGATCTGTTTTTCTTCTGCTGCATTTGCCTCCCTGCTCTGGTTCCTCTTGTCCTCTTTTTAGACCTTTTGACAAATTCGAAGTGCTGGATTGACCCTCCAATAACGGATATGATTTCTCCGTTGATGCCCGTTGACTTTTCTCTAAAAAAGAGGCACAAGATTTATTAAAATCATAATGTTTGGATGCTTCAACAACCTTTGGCCTAGCTCTTTGATTATCACTAGTACTTTTTGCTTGAGCAACCGAGTTCTTATTCGGACCAGTGGTAGGTGCTGGAGAATTAAGTGTATCAAATTTATAATTATTATGAAATTTTTCCAAATTGTCAATTGAAGCATCAACTGATTCCCTCCGTTTATCGAAAACCTCACTATTAGAATCATTTCTAGAGTGACTACGATGAGATTGTTTTTTATGATGTCTTCACTTGGAGATTTCTCTCCCACGTATGGTTGCTTTATTTAATCCTGTAAATGCAATTCTTTTGCGGTGCTGATTTTAATAAATGTACTCTATTGTTAAACAGTTACATGCTATATATATATATATATATATATATATAGCATGTAACTGTTTAACAATAGAGTACATTTATTACAATCAGCACCCCAAAAGAATTGCATTTACAGGATTAAATTATATATATATATATATATATATATATATATATATATATATATATATATGCAAATATAACTGTATGCTCATCTGCATGTCTTAGGCAGGTCTGCAACCCCGCCTTTCCCCATTATCACCCAGCATACAACACTTCCACTGCAGCAAGGGATTCTGGGAAATGACATGCAAATGAGCACACTGTGTCACTTTTTGCCTCAATAACCATTTTTAACATGGTTCCCTATAGGCTTAAGCTTGCTGCATGGTCACAGCTTTGAGCACAGCCAGGGTTAAGGTGCATACCCAGAAAAACACCCACAGACAGCCGTTTCGACCTTGATGGGTCTCATCAGTGTGGGGTTGATTTTACTGGGAATGCAAGAGAGGCTATGGGATAGGCTAAACCATAATACTGAGTTAAGTTATGGTGAGTAAAAAAAGTGACAAAAACCCTCCACAGGAAAGCAAATATGCAAATATAACTGTATGCTCATCTGCATGTCTTAGGCAGGTCTGCAACCCCGCCTTTCCCCATTGTCACCCAGCATACAGCACTTCCACTGCAGCAAGGGATTCTGGGAAATGACATGCAAATGAGCACACAGTGTCACTTTTTGCCTCAATAACCATTTTTAACATGGTTCCCTATAGGCTTAAGCTTGCTGCATGGTCACAGCTTTGAGCACAGCCAGGGTTAAGGTGCATATCCAGAAAACCACCCACAGACAGCCGTTTCGACCTTGATGGGTCTCATCAGTGTGGGGTTGATTTTACTGGGAATGCAAGAGAGGCTATGGGATAGGCTAAACCATAATACTGAGTTAAGTTATGGTGAGTAAAAAAAGTGACAAAAACCCTCCACAGGAAAGCAAATATGCAAATATAACTGTATGCTCATCTGCATGTCTTAGGCAGTTCTGCAACCCCGCCTTTCCCATGCCTAAGACTCACTTTTTTTTACTCACCATAACTTAACTCAGTATTATGTTTTATATATATATATACATATATATATGTATATATATATATACATATTTATATATATATACATATATATATATAAAGCAACTGTAAATATTACTGTATGTTCATTTGCATGTCTTAGACAGGTCTGCAACCCTGTCTTTCTATATATATATATATACCCCACCATGAAGACAGTCTCTATACTGAAGAGGTCTGTTCCCAGACCAAACTTGCCTGGCCACGTGCACACAGCTGTGTCCCTGACTATAATGGAATATGCAGTGTTTCCTGCCTTTGATCCGGACTAAAGATCCGATGCTGGGACTGAGACGTCACTATATATATATTAATCGGATCCGTAAACCGGATCAAAGGCAGGAAACACTGCATATTCTATTATAGTCAGGGACACAGCTGTGTGCACGTGGCCAGGCAAGTTTGGTCTGGGAACAGACCTATTCAGTATAGAGACTGTCTTCATGGTGGAATCACCCGGCGGGACACCAACCCACGCGGAGGCGGATTCATCGTGGGATCGGTGGATCCTTTGCGAATAGATCAGCGGGCCCAGGTGCTGGCGCACTGGGCAGGTATTGTAACTAAGTGCACCAACAGAATACACACATATTGTGGGCAGCGCTGTCTCACATACCAGGGAGGTTGGGTGTGGGACTTTGGGGTTGCTGTGGGCACGGTGAGGGGTACATGGTGTGGGGTTATAGCCCTGCGAGGCGACCGGGTAGTTGTACTATTAGGGGTACAGAGTGAAACTGTTACTGATGTTATTGTCTGTTGCCTATACATTAACTGTTATAATGTGGGTCTGTTACAGTAAAGCCCTTTTCTATTTTACTAGCTGTGTAGTTCATTGTAAGAGTGTCCTGTGAGGGGCTGCTTTCACTCTGCTGGGATCCCTCACAGGTGGAGGCGCTGCACCATATAGTAGTAAGTGGTAAGAGTAATTCACCCCAGGCTCCCAGCGGCGGAGGCTTAGGCTCCTGCTAGCCAACAGGTAATGGGCAGCACAGTAGCTATTTACAGCCCACCTCCCTGATATCACTTAGGGGTGGGGGAAACAGGGCTACACAAATTTTATTGAAAACACTGCAAAAAAATTGTGGGTTGAATTTTGGCACATTCGCCCATCTCTTCAAAAGATTACTACTGTAAGTTATGGTATACGCTGCTCTAGCTTAAAAGTAATTATTTAAAACTCAAACAAGAAACAGAGGTTTCTAGAGCCCAGATGTTCAAGAGGCAAAAGTCTAAAGAGTGTGTATTTTTTTACACAGATGATTTTGTAACAATATATTACAATATGTAAATAAAATGCTTCTTTTCTATAGAAAGCAGAGGCTAAAATATTCAATATAACTTTGTTTTATACCACATTTACAATAGTAACTTTAATTGCAACCATGCATAATGGCACAAAAGTCACATTTGTTGTATTTATATATGCTTGGAGCTGTTGTCAGCGTAATAGTGCAAATTTATCTTGGCATCTAGAGAGCATCTTGTTACTTTCCTCTCATTCTTTGAAAATTAATTGGCGTTTTTTAACAGCAAGTTCCCATAATTGTAATAATGTTTCTTCTTTGTAGGCTTCATTTATGACCTGTACTGCATTATGTTATTTAAGACCCAGTGCTCTCTAACAACTTCGTGGTGGTGACATTTAACTTTAAGCATGTGGGGGCAGAGGAATGTGTGCACTTGTAAGAGCCATAATATATTTTTAAAATTATCCATCAGAACACAGACCAAAACGTAATGTTAATATGGCATCCCCATTGTCATGGCAATTTATACATGCACCATGTGTAGTTATTTACTTTAACTATTTTGTGCTTTAACTGTTAATCATAAAATTTAAAATACATGTTAGAGCTATACAAGAATATTGTAACTAATTATGTTTTTTATTAAGTCATAGACCAATGTAAATAAAATGCCAAATGAGGAAGAAAGTATTACCATACTTTGCTTTTAATTCGTTAGTAGAAAAACAGTCAGGGCAAAAAAAAAAAGTCCCAGTCTACACTCAAAGGGGTAGATCCTTAGAAGTAGAGATAGGCTAATCCACCTAAATCCATTTCCCGTGTTTTCTCACATTTTCCCCTCAAAATCCGTTTTGCAGTGTAAAATCCCCAAACAGATTTGGGCAATTGTAGCCCGCGTGGTTTCAACAAAAGCCACCATTGGATACAATCAATTGATTCCAATCCACAGATTCAGCAGCTCATTGCCGGATTCTTAAAAATCATCCAACCGATTGCTGAATCCAGGGATTGGATTCTACAAATCTATCAATGGATTCGAAACCTGCGAAGTGTATTGGCAATAATAATTAAAAATCTGCAAAGCACGAATCACCCTTTTTGACATTGAGACATAGAATTCCGCGGACTAAAATAACCGACCAAGCCGTTGGAGATCCAAATCGGCCTAAAAAATGTGCCCATCTCTACTCAGGCTAACGTAGAAGTTTGCTAAATATTTATCGATCTGCTAAATTGGGTTAACAGAACACTTAGTCATAATGGACATCCCCAAAGGTGCTTAGCATTACAATGTCCTCACGTTAACCTGAAAAATAGTGGATTACTAACTTGTAACGGAGTCTGGCTTACTCATAACCAAATCATAGGGTAGTGAGCTGTCTACCTAACAACAGAGATCCTTAGAGCTCTGTTTATGTTAGTGTATTGAAATAATGCTACGATAGTTACTGTAGGTCGCACCAAAACTTCCGCTACTAACATTCGGACAGGATTATCAAAACGTTATTTGAAGAAATAGTCTCCAAGGAAAAAGGAAAGGTCTTACTGTAAGTGGTGCCCACATGATTGTGCTGAGAGAATTAGGACTTAACCCTTACATTACATGTCATACAAATATATATATTATAGAACATATTAATGCTGTAAACACATGAACAGATGCATCTGATATTGTGTTATTTTCATGTAATAAACTATACTATTCTTTTTAATGATTTAAGGAAATGTAGGATATGTTTGTTTTGCCTACTATGGAATATTGAGTGTATTAAGTATGGGTGTACAATAATGGTCTACATATCAAAACAAGAATTGCTACAATCTGTGCCATGCCATTCAGCATGGCCCTTGTGTGCTGCATCAGGGCATGCACAATGATGCAGTGGTTGTGGTGGTCTGCCAACTCCCAATCCGTTGATGTGGCCTCTATCCACAACATCTGGGCCATGACACTGCGGAATATGTGGCACGGTATCTCCTTCAGCTCAACCTGAAAGCCCATCACAGTCTCCTCTTCCAGAGGTGCAGATCTTGTGCACCTGGTGCAGCTTGAGCTGTGGCTGGTACAGCTAAGGGGGCAACTGGTGCAGTGGTGGGTGCATATGGGATAGCAACTGATGCAGTGGCAGTTGCAGCAAAGACAGCGGTGTGTACATCTGGTGCAGTGGCAAGTGAAGCTGGAACAGCTGTACAGCTTGGATGACTGGAGCAGCTGTTGCAGCTTGGACAGCTGGAGTAGCTGGTGCATCTTGGACAGATGGGGCAGTTAGGGCAGCAGATGTACCATAGCTGGGGCAGTGGTGGCTTCAAATGGAGCTGTGGCTGGAAGATGTGGAGAAAAAACAGCATACTCCTCTGGAAGATCTTGGTGAGGATAAGATTCAACATCTCCTCACTGTGGTCTTCCTCCGGGGGATTTTCAGCCTTTCTAAGGGTTGTCTGCTTCATTGTTCTGTTTTTTTTTCACATACTGTATAATCAAATACAGTCACCCAGAACGTGGATACATGTAACCTTTGAAAATGCATGTAGCACTCACAAACTGCCCCCTGTCACAGTCCTCTCCAATATGCCCTCAGTGTATTATTCATGATGGGAATAGCATCAGCCAATGACATGGACTTGAAAGAGGAGGAACTATGTTAGCAAGGAGTATTTAAGTAGCCCTGGCAGAGTAAGAAGAGGGGAGTGCTTTGGCATCCTGAGGGATTTCATGGTTACTATTTGGTGATTAAGAGCCAGGCAGCGATCCACAGGAAGTTAGCAGATACTGACTTAAGGGAGTGCAGGTCGACACACGAGTGGGGCTTAGTGGAGAATCTATTGGACAACAGTAGGAGGCACGTGCACCGTCAGAGGAGATCCTCAACGGATGTTAAGTAAAGGGTTCCGCAACATATGCAAAGTACAGGTCTTCTATGTAAATACAACAATTAAGAGCTCCAATAATGTGCCAGCACATTCCCACAGGCCGAAAACCTAGGGTCGGGAGGTGAGAGAGACACGGACACATACTTGAACAGTGTTATGTGAGTTTTTTTTATGTTTTATTCATTACATGTGCATTGAATGACACTCCAGTTAAGGATCATGTGATTAATTTGGGTATATGAACATACCCCTCCCCTAACACATACAGTACAGTAATGAGCAAACTCCCTATTATCCAGATCTGGATAATAGCACATGTGCCCATTAAAAAATAGAACATAACAAAAACATTACCCAGCCAGCCAGTAATTAAAAGATGTACTTACCCCTGCCAGGGTTAAGGTCATCCTTTCCCCCCTCATCTTCAGTAGGCACACTGGGCAAACACACATTTGCCAATAAACCAATTGATTGTCATAGTGGTAAACCATGCCCACAATATGGGCATTGATTGCTACAATGGCAATGAATAGGCAACCTAAAAATGTAAAAGAACCACAAAATAAGATATATTACATTTAAATAAAAACAAACATTTGAAAATTAACCCATTGATTTTCACTGTACTAGACCATGCCCGCATTATGGGAATGGATTGCAACAATGGCAATGAATGGGCACGCTAACAATAAAAAAACAAGCACTAAAAAAATACATTTAATTTAAATAAAAACAAACATTTGGCAATAAACCAATTGATTGTTATAGTGGTAACCCATTCCCACATTATGGTATAAACAAAAAACTGCCAGCACTACCCAGGAAAAAAACTCTACCAATTAATGAATTAGGTGTGGGTAACACCAAAGGTCCCTGTAGACACTAAATATAGCCACAGTATTAAGAAAATGTAACCTGCACACAACAAGAAAACTATTGACAAAGCACTGTCTATAATTCAATTTTATATATCAGTAGAAAACCGTATATAAGGTAAAAAACTACTGTCACAGTTATGAAAGGTAACAAACAATTACACGGAAATACAAAGTGACCACACACACACACACACACACACACACACACACACACACACACACACACACACACACACACACACACACACACACACACACACACACACACACACACACACACACACACACACAAACACACACACACACACGTGCGCCGACAAGTATTCTAAAACCTGCCTTAAACTTGCCTTTGAAAATCTGGTCACCAGGTATATGCTGGGTACATTCAGCAAACATTTCAGTGACATTTTTGCAGAAAGTAATGGCCCATCGAATTAACACAGCATGGGTGCCTGGCAGTCCCATTCACTTTGAATGGAACTGCCAGGGACTCCTGCTGTTAATCTGATGGGCCATTAGTCTGTCTGCAGAAATGTAACTGAAATATTGCAGCATGTACCCAGCATGTACCCAGCATGTACCCAGGTCTTGTTGGGGATTGCCCCAGGTTTGTTTTAGAATACTCGTCGGCACTAGAGTATATATATATATATATATATATATATATATATATATATATAACTGTATGAATTCTATGGTTTTACAGTACATATCAGGGCATAATAACAATCATCATGATTTATTTGACAAAATAAAGCCAAAATGGAAAAGCCATGTGTGAAACACTAAGTATACCTTATGATTCAATAGCTTGTTGTAACGATCGTGCTCACCACAAACTGGTACCGGACTGCAGGGTTAAGGTGGGGATGTATAAGCACCGACCTTAGGCCACGGAGTCAGGTCCGGAGTGCGGATTCCATGGTCAGATATATCCAGGTCAGGATTGGAGAAAGCAGCGCTAACGTTATCCAGGCTGGGGTTAAGGCAGGCAGCACAGGAGCGGTGGTCGAGGAAACAAGCCGAGGTCATCAACAGGCAATCTTGGGTGAAGCACTTCAGCAGAGACGCTTCAGCGAAGGTGCTGCAGCGCGTCAGGGAAAAGGCCAGGATTCACAGGAACAAGAAGCTTTGGTGTGGCAGGGTTTCTGGAAGGAGGGAACAGGAACAGAGCAGGACGGAGGGGTGCAGACACGCCACAGGAAACACTGGGGAAACAGCGTAGCCGGTTCAGCACGGCAAAGGCGAATCTGCCAAGAACAAGGAAAGCAGCGCTGGGGCTACTATGCAAGAAGGTCTTGGGATACAGGGACTAGGAGCCGGAGACAAGGCACAAGGAGGCGTAGCAGGCCAAACAGAGAGTCTGTGAGAAGCACAGTTACTTGCAACTTACTGTAGATTGCCAAGTCTATGTTCAGCAACTTCCTGAGTGCGGGGCAGTTACGCGGGGCAGTAACTAAATAGCACAGGAGGCCAATCAGGACAGAGCTGCACAGGAGGCAGCAAGAGGCAGGTGATTGCAGAAGCAGGGAATAGTTTGTCTGGAACCTGCAAAGCTCCAGATGGATGGCACCAGCCAAACCCAGGAGCAGATTCCTGACACTTGTAGAACCACCTTTAGCAGCAATAACTTGAGGTACAGCAGAGACTGCGACTATTCTAACACAAACGAGCGGCAATCGCCAAAAAGACCCAGGTATACTCAGGTACATTCTGAATACATGCCTTAAACTTGCCTTAAACTAGCCCCAGCATTTCTGCATTGATTAATGGCCCATCAGATTAACAGCGGGGGTCCCTGGCAGTCCCATACAAACTGAATGGAACATCCAGGGACCCCTGCTGTGTTAATCCTATGGGTCATTAGTTAATGCTGAAATGCCTTAAACTTGCCTTAAACAAGCCCAGCATAGACCCAGCACATACCCAAAATGTAACCGGGCTAGTTTAAGGCAAGCTTTAGAATAGTCGTGGTCTTGTCTGTAATCGTTTTCTGTATAAATTTATCAGTCTCTCACATCGTTGTGGAGGAATTTTGGCCCACTCTTTACAACGTTGCTTCAGTTCATTGAGGTTTGTGGGCATTTGTTTATGCACAGCTCTCTTAAGGTCCAGCCACAGCATTTCAATCGGGTTGAGGTCTGGACTTTGACTCGGCCATTGCAACACCTTGATTCTTTTCTTTTTCAGACATTCTGTTGTAGATTTGCTGGTGTGCTTGGGATCATTGTCCTATTGCATGACCCAATTTCAGCCAAGCTTTAGCTGTCGGACAGATGGCCTCACATTTGACTCTAGAATACTTTGGTATACAGAGGAGTTCATGGTCGACTCAACGACTGCGAGTTTCCATGTCCTGTGGCTGCAAAACAAGCCCAAATCATAACCCCTCCACCACCATGCTTGACAGTTGGTATGAGGTGTTTGTGCTGATATGCTGTGTTTGATTTTTGCCAAACGTGGCGCAGTGCATTATGGCCAAACATCTCCACTTTGCTCTCGTCTGTCCAAAGGACATTGTTCCAGAAGTCTTGTGGTTTGTTCAAAAGCAACTTTGCAAACCTAAGCCGTGCTGCCATGTTCTTTTTAGAGAGAAGATGCTTTCTCCTGGCAAACCTTCCAAACAAACCATACTTGTTAGTCTTTTTCTAATTGTGCTGTCATAAACATTAACATTTAACATGCTAACTGAGGCCTATAGAGTCTGAGATGTAACTCTTGTTTTTTTTGCAATTTCTCTGAGCATTGCACGGTCTGATCTTGGGGTGAATTTGCAGGGATGTCCACTCCTAGGAAGATTGGCAACTGTCTTGAATATTTTCCACTTTTGAATAATCTTTCTCACTGAAGAATGATGGACTTTAAATTGTTTGGAAATGGTCTTATAACCCTTCCCAGATTGATGGGCAGCAACAATAGCTTCTCTAAGATCATTGCTGATGTCTTTCCTCCGTGGCATTGTGTTAACACACACCTGAATGCTCCAGACCAGCAAACTGCTAAAACTTCGACTTTTATAGTCACACTTACTGATCATCAATTAATAAAGGGCAATTGATTAGCAGCACCGTCTGCTACTTAGCATCTTAATTCCTATGAAAGCAGTAAGGTGAACTTAGTTTTTCACACATAGCTTCTCCATGTTGCTTTATTTTTGTTAAATAAATCATGACAGTGTAATATGTCATGTGTTGTTGTTCAACTGAGGTTGTATTTACCTAATTGTAAGACCTGCTAAGGAACAGATAATTGTTATTATGTCCTGATATGTAAAACCATAGAATTCAAAGAGGGTGTACTTTCTTTTCCACACCACTGTACATAGTGCAAACTAAGGGGTCTATGCAGTAAGTTTTTCACCAGTTTCTCACCAAAAATGCATGCTACGATTCAGTATGCAGCGAGAAGCTGACGAGAACAGAAAAAGTCTCCTTTTTTTTGCCAATGCCACTTTTCCCCACTTTTTTAAACTCGCTGAATTCTAGTAGCCCGATCAGCTTCCCGCCATTCTAGAATTGAGAATTCCTCTCCAAATCATCACGGCACAAAAAGTTGGCAAGAAGCTGGGGATGAGTGGCCAGGAGCGGACAGAAAAAAACAGGCCCTTTTACTTCATCGGATTGATGCCAGAGGTCTCCGGAGCTGATAACCATTAAGTTAAGCACCAGAGCTCCCTGGCATGCATCCGATGCAGGAAAAATGCATTTACAGCTCACTTCATTACCTTAGCGGCTAACCGCTAAGGCAATGAAGAGTTTAAGCACCCATGCCAGGCTTATTGTGGGTAGAGGGGGTGGGTGAAGGGGGTATTTGTCCCTTGGTGGGTGTTTAGGCCTTGCGAGGGGACTGCGGGTGGAGTTAACCCCCTCATTACCTTAGCGGTTAACACCGCTAAGGTAATGAAGGGGTTAACCCCTCCTGCTACCCACCCGCATGGTCTCAAAACCCATCCTTGGGGCTAATACCCCCTTCACCCACACCCGCTATCCACAATAAAAACACTACACACTATAGCCTCCCTACCCACCTCCTAGGACCCCAATAAACATTACTATATCAAATACACCTCCCCCCCTCCCGCTCCCTAACACATACAATACAGAAATGGGCAAAATTACTATTATTCATATATGGATAATAATGCATTTGCACATATAAAATACAATAAGCAGAATTAATAAAATAAATACATTTTGCACAACCCTGCCAGGCACCCACGACGAAGGCCGTCCTCAACCTCACCCCATCCCTGCCCTCCGGTGCTGAAAAAAATACACAAGAATAAAAAAAGCCAATCTAATGTCCCCTAACCACTTAATCACCTTAGTGGTTAGTAACCGCTAGAGTAATTAAGGGGTTAACCCGCCCTAACCCACTACCCACATGGGAGGCCTAACAACCCTCTCCCACTACCCACTCAGGAAGGCTACCCACCCACCATTGGGGACAATACCCAATTCACCCCCCCCCCCACTACCCACAATAAAAACACTAAACAGAACAGCCCCACTACCCATCTCCTAGGCCCCACAATAAACATTACCATATTTAGTAAACAATACACCACCCACCCACCCCCCGTGGCCCCCAATAAAAACATTATTTATTATTTTACGTACAGGCTTAATTATATATAATATGGGCATGATTAACTAATATACAAAGAAATGGTTAAGGATTAACAAAACATGCCAAAATAAAAACATCACATTGAAAAAATAAACACAGCACATCTCAAAATCCAAACACCACATAGCAAAATCAAAACATCACATAACAAATAAAATTCAAAATATCACATAGCAAACCAAAATCAGAACATCCCATAGCCAATTAAATATCTAACAAATGCCAATCAAACAATTGAATTGTACAGTGTGTGCATGATGCAAATAATCTGTGCATCATGTAATACTATGCCTATCAATGTTCAAACTAAAAGAAACAATTACAAACAATATGCAATGACATCCAAACAATAATCAAATAAAAACAAAGCAAGAAGTAAGCCGAAATAAATTACCATCAATTAATCCAATCTAAAACCAATTCCACAATTCACTATTAAAATCCCAAAACCAAACAATTCTGAAATAAATGCAAGTTCAAAGTAACACCATCAACCAAAATCTAACTACCAAAAAGAAGCCACTATTAAAAAGCAAGCCCCCTGCCCCCAGAAAAAAAACTATTTAAAACACCCCACAAAATTACATCTAAATACAAATACAAATTACATTTCTCGGGAGCAGGGGGTCTCCTGAGCTGAACAGCTTGATTTCTGGCTCAGGGCCCCCTTGCTTCACAAGTTACAGGCCCCGGTATGGGGTGTCGGTATCCCTCTGCTTTGTTTACATCCCACAGTCACGTGATCGGGACATTTAGAAGCAGAGGGATACCGGCACCCCATAATGGGGTCTATATCTCGGGAAGCAATGGGTCCCCGGACCTGGAACCAATGCGGTTCAGCTCCTGAGACACCCTGCACATCTACACTATAAATAAAATTGTATTTAAAAATATTTTTTCTGGCGAGATTTGCGCAGAGAGTGGCGGATCTCTCTGCTGCAGGCAGATCTCACCAGGAAAATCCTTCTCGGCCGGCAGGTCATCTCGCCACCGGCTACTCGCCATTTAGAAAAAGGTTGCTCTCAGGTATTCGGGCCTTCCTGCATACCGTGAGAGCAACTCACCAAAAACATGGCGAGTTTAAACCCCTGCCGAAAGTACTTACTGCATGACCCATTAAATCTGTATGACAAATGAGACTTTTGGTTACATCTTTGATAAAATAATGCCAAGCTTGCAATGTTGACATTGGTTAGCAGACTTGGCATTATTTGATCAAAGGATGTAACCAAAAGTCTCCTTTGTTTTACAGATTTAGTTAGCACTGTATATTTATTTCCCCATTTATTGCTATCCCAATGGGACCAACGACCAGCATCTGCAGCGTGCATACTATTAAGTGGCTTCTATGGTTGGAGTATCTAAAGGAGCAGCTGTAACCAGGAGCTTTTTACTCTCTCTGCCTACACTATGCAAGTAAGGTGTACAAGTAAGGTGTACATTGGTGCACCTTAACTATGTTTAACTATCGATTTACCCTCTCAGTAGCACTGACCCTTTATTGACCAGCCCTGATTAACAGAGCAGGTGTTGGGTCAGTGCTGTTTATCCTACAGTAACTACTTACCTATTGAGGTCTGTATTGTGTGAATCTTCCTTATAACATTATAGGCATATTCACTGTGGGGGGCGACCAGATAACTCTTCACTGAGCTGTGCCTGTTTTCTCTACTAGTGTACCTAGTGTTTGTATTCAGTGCTATACATTTGCCATATTGTTTGGCTGGGGGACTATATAGATCCCTGTGCACCCAGTTTCACCACACCTTGGACTTACGATTTATCCAGGTGAACTGGGCAACATCTCCAGATCCTGTTTTTGGCTATTTACACCACAAAGCAACGTGTATCCTTACCACTACTTGCTCTACTATTTGCAGTACACACCTAGCTAGCAATTTGTGTCACCTTGCCACGATTATTTTCCTGGCTATTGGCAGACCTGGCTAGGATCTGCCTCCGTGTCCATTGCTTCATTGTGTCTCCATGGTCTGTGCACTGATATTTACCACTGCAGTAGAGTTTCTAACCTCTGGTTACCCTTACAAGTGGTCTATCCCATCCACTTGTTTTAATTGCAAGACACTATTCCTGAGTGCTTTTGTAATCTTTTTCGTTGATTTACAGTAGAACATTGCAATGTATGTTCATACATAGGATCCAAGCGTTTAATACTCATTTTACTCCCCATCATTTTAAGTGGCTAATAAAATTATGTTTTAACTCTTTCACATTTCACCCACTAGATATTTTGAGTGCCCAGTCTAGGTTTCTTTTCTCTGTTCGTTGTTAACCTATACCTACCTAGGGAGCACCAACATCTATACTATCATTTGACAGCTACGGGGGCCCCCTTCTAGTATCCACTAATACTGTACTTGCACAGAATATTAGAGGTAAGGTACACATTTAATTAAGTTGTTTTACTTGCTGAAGCATAGAGACTACAAATAAAGCAATATTTATTAAGTCTTTTTTTCCCCAATAGCAATTAAATTACAATTACCAGGTGCCCAGGAAATAGCTTGAAAGAGATTGACTGTTTTGAAAAGTAAATAAATTGGGAAGGAGCACAATAAAAAAAGACCCCATGACAGTTACTGTACTACAATAGGTTATACCAGCTTGATATTACTTAGTGGATGTCCCACCTAGTACTGTATCTACAGAAGGTACAGTATAGTTCAGTCTCATGACGATGCATAAAAGCAGAGAAAAACATACAGTAATTACCCAAAAGGAATTGAGAAAGGAGATTTCTGCAGTAAACGAAAAGAAAAAAATGTAAATTAAAAAGAGACAGAAAGACTGCAAAGAAATAAAACACATTGTACTGTAGTAAGCCAATTTAGAATAACATGTTTTACAGTCAAAGGGCAAAATATGAGACTTATTTTTATTTTTCAGTCTACAATACTTGTATGTGTTTACAGTATTCCTTGCTCATTCTAATGAGAGACAATACTGGCTTATGTTTTGCAGAGCTGCAGTAGTTCTATATTGGTCAAAATGAGTCATACATTTTAGTAGAGAAACATATACATTATTTCAAGGGTATGATTAATCATATTTTCTCTGATGAATGACAAGTAAAACTACATTTCTTTTCAAATTGTGTTCTTATTATACAAAATGCTCTGAAACCTTGGTAGTACTCTGTTTCTATGACAGTGTACAGTAAAAAAAATAAGTCTCAGTCTTAACTAATCAGGCAAATAGCAAATGAAAACCAGCACATTTTCAGATTGTGCAAGCAACCTAAGCATGATTACCATCCAAATTACGTGAAAGCTTCTCAACTGTATTACAAAATTATTTTAAACTGTACATACTGTACAGATATGTACGGACGACTCAGGTGTGTATAAAGAGGCAGTTTATGTAGTATCTTGTCACCTTGATAAAGTGCTGTTGCACGAAATGCGTAGGTGCGTTCGTGTGATCCCTTTATTGTCTTTTCAGCCTGCAATAAACCTGACCTTCATTGCAATTTTGGAGTTGCTTGCATTTTTTCCTTCTTCTTCGTTTTCAAGTCAGAAGTTGGGTTTCCCTGGCTGTGCTCTTCATCAACTGCTGCTATCTACTGTACATACAGATGTAACTGATGTTATTGCATATTTTATCGAGATGCCACTGACAAAAGTTTTATCATATCATTTTCGCAAACTCCATTCAAACAAATGTAATTGCAATGTCCATGATAGTGCAGGTTTCAAGGCAAAGTGGGTTACCACAAGATAATTGGTGTAATGATGTCTGCTCCATCTTTATCTAGACTGTAAACATTACATATGTATATTTAATTAAAACATATAATGGTGGTATAATGGTGACAGCACAATGTTTCTTGAAAGTACTCACTCCTACATCAAGCAAATTAGATTTTTTCACACTGTTTTACACTGTTATATGGTTATTTCTTCTATCACTAAATATGACATCACATACTGTATGTATCTGCATCGCAAATTCACAAATATTCATGCACTTTGATTATAAATCATGTACATACATATTTTAAATCACTGACCCATACAAATTTGTTTCATAAAACGGCGTAAAATTTAGAAAAAAATATTTTGTATTCTGACAAGTTATATCTTAAAGTTATGAAAGAAATAGCTGCAACTATATGCCTGTTCTTAAAATATAGAGGAAAGCAAAGCTATGCACAAGATAATCAAAACATAATATACATACTGTAACAGGGGACTTACCCTGTTCAGAAAACTTGCCTCTAATCCACCAGTGTGCTGGTTAATTGACCAGCACCTGGCTTATTAGAGGTGTCAGAAAAAGCCTGCCTCTGAGACAGGAAGAGAGATTTTCCTCAGTACACAAGGGTGCTGACAAGAGGAAAGAGGTCTTGAGCAGAAAGGCTCTGCTGAAATCAAGACACCCAAAGGCCTATATTCCATGACACAAGGGACCCAGGAACCTACTGACTTGAAGGGCCACCTGCTTTAAGGTATCTCTTGAGACTTTGGGGAAAAGGGTGGTAATAGGATTATCCCTCCAGCCCTGGAGAAAGGAACTGGGGAAGTAAGTTAGCCCTTAAACAGGTCTAGGCGTTTGTTGTTTTCATATGTTTTGCTGTGTTAAAAGGGACAGGCGCAATAAAAGCCTTATTTTAATTTCACCTTAAAAACGGTCTCCATTGCTTACCTTTGCACACATCTCTTACACATACATTAACAAAAATGATATACATACATTAACTATGAATGCAGCTGAGTAAATATTATAAGTCCAGTCAAGACTTTGAGAACACTTGGTAACAATACATTAAATTAGAATGGTTAAAAATGATCTCTCAATAATATACCGTAGCAAGGAACTAAATGAATTACAAGAAATTTCAGTAGAGAAGAGGAAAATATATTACCGTATACCAAGTGTTAACTCTAAGTACATTACAGTACGACTTCTCTAGAAAAAAATAAAACCAGATATAGAGTACAGTACTGTGCATACTGTAGTTACAGTACAAAGTTACAAAGTAGATGATGTTAAAAAGACATATGTCCATCAAGTTCAACCTATGATAAATCTAGATGACAGATACTTACTCTATATTTGTATTTACAATAGATGATCCAGAGAATGGTAAACAAAAAAACTCCAGTAAAACATTATCTTAAGATGTCTTATAAAAGGAAAAAATAAATTCCTTCCTGAATCCAAATATTGCCAATCAGATTTGTCCCTGGATCAACATAAATCCCATGTTTACTTATTTGGTATATATCTACAGATGCGCCAGCCTTTATTCTAAAACCTCGCCCAGCGTACCGCGCTGAATACAGGGTCATGACGAGCAATGTTTTCCAACCATATAGCAAATGACTCGGGTTTATATTGGTTTTCTATTGGGCGCAGAATCCATCTATCGTGCGCAGAAAATTGCATTTTAGCGATGTCTGCAATACCGTCTAGAAACTCAAGTGGGTGATCGCGAGCTGTTGTCTTAAAAGTCTAATAGCAATTCAACCTACTGTACAGCCGTACAATTCTGAAAGTCTGTGTGTGTGTGTGTGTGTGTGTGTGTGTGTGTGTGTGTGTGTGTGTGTGTGTGTGTGTGTGTGTGTGTACAGTGTTTGTAATTTGAAGATTTATATTTGAAGCAGAGATTAACGTTACGAGTTCATACTGTATACAGTAGTCTGAGGCTCCTTAGCCATACACATAAAAAATATTTGGACACATACAGTACTGTACTGTATACAGAAGTACAGTATTATGCGGATTGGAACCTCTCTGAAATGCATACTGTATGCGTGTCATCACATTTCTATATGTATTATTTATTAATCAATGCTTTTGCTAGGCTTTCTCTTCTTTTCATACTGTTTTTATTTTACGCGCATGCGTGTATGTCTCATTGGAACCTTGTTGGAAGCATATGCATGTCATCATATTTAGGCGCATGCGTGTATGAGTTCTCATTCAATGTGAATTTCAATGGAGATGGAGGGTTGGTCAGCACACGGGATTTCGCTCAAAAGATGAAATGAGAAGATAAGGAACACGTAATTAGTGTTTAGGTAGCCAAACAGTATAGTATACAGTGATAAAAGTTGTCTCATAAAATATTGAATAAAATTCTTAAATAAAATTCTTAACTAAAAATCTTAAATAAAATTCTGTGGTTAATTGATCAATTTGTGAGCAGATCTAAGTTGGGGGTAAGTGAAATAAAAAGGGTGGTATGAGCGTGTGATCAGCAGGCTTTTGTATAGCCTGCTGTCTGTCAGAGGTTTGAATGGGATAGTTGTGCTGGTTTGCAGAATCTAATAGGCAGTCTTTCTTTAGCAGAGTGCTGCCAGAAGCAATGGATAGCTTCCTCACCCTCCCAATGGAGGCAGTATGTAAGTGGCTTATCTCCCGGGTGCCCAAATTAGAAGAAAAAGGGCCAAACACGGTGAGTAAGCAAAATGGGATTTATTAAGTGTAAAAACAGTAAAAAACAAGATAACACTCACGATACAGCTTAGGCAACAGCCCAGCATCAGCCCGATCGTCCGGTCTTACTCCTCTCACCAGTGATCGCGTCCGACGGCGGGACCGGAAGAGGAGGGCTTACCGGATGTCAGCAGGCTGGCTGGGTCCTTCAGTCAATGGGCTCCGGCAGGGAACTACGCGTTTCGCAGTGATGCTTCGTCAGGTTCCTGCCGGATGCCCTGTGTCTTCCCTTCTTATAGGCTTGATACCTAATTGATTGTTTGATTGCAATCAATTAGTGCTGATATAATTACATGGTATAAAAACATGGTATAAAAACAACCTTTATTCATTATTGGGTGTTGGACTTATCGTTCAATGATTGTAGAAGGTGATTAAAAGTGGCAAAAATGTAGATGCATGATTTGGTTGCGCTTTAAACAGTAGCAATAATATGTTAAGCAGTTAATCATGTACACATGGCATCAATTCTGCAGAGTAGATCTCTCGGATCCTGATTATCTCTCATGTGGTATAGACAATTTAGTGATTAGGGTAATATACACACATCTTTAAACAATCTTCTTAAAATGAATGGAGTTGCAGAAAAATATATAAAATATATTGTATTTAAACCATTGAACAAATCCCAGAATGGCCTTCAATTTATGATGTATTCATGGCTCTACCATTAGGTATAACAGCTCTAGTGCTGGTTAAAAGATGATTAGATAGTTTAACAGTGGTTGGATGGTTTTAAAAAATGTCAAAAATGACTATGTGGATAAAAAATCACTGGTAGAATTTATGTGTGGCAACTGTGTCGTATCACATGTGTCTTCGTTAATATTCTGAATTAATAAAAATATACTGGATTGCCCAGATTCTTTTATCACAGAATCCGGTGCGCTGACCAACCCTCCATCTCCACTGCAACTACAAGAAGATTCCGGGCTTTATCTTCTCTACAGGTCCAGCTGCAGAAAACAACGAGGGCAAGTATACACTACCCTTCATTTGGTTATACTTCACAACATAGGCAGCATCACAAGCCTAAAAAAACAAGGGAGCGCCCCAGCCTCTTTTCTTTTTGTCAATGTGAATTTCAAGTCTGGAAAAAAAAAACCTTTTTCCGTTTCTCGACATGGGCTTGCATAACAATTTTTGCTATTTTGAGAATCAATCAGTACTGTAACTTTTTAATTCTACACTAGTCATGTATTTAATTTATGAAGTAGCTGGCATACTGTGATTTTTATTTGGGGGTGTGAGGTTCAAAACATATGATGACCTGTTGAAAATATTAATTTGAACTAATAATCCAGCAAACAGCCCTCTCCCCCTCCCCCCCACCACCCATACACAAGGCTAATGTATTTCTACTTCTTATTGACACCTCCCCCAAACCATTTATTTTTAATGGGTGGCTTTGTGGCTTAGTTTAATAGTTTAATCTTCCCGAGCATGTTATCACATTTATGCGCATGCGTGTATGTGAACAATAGACGTCACACATCCCCCCCCGAGCCATTCATGAAAATTCTATGGTTCATAGTGAACTTCAACAATTATGCAAAGATCAACAATTAAAACCTTTGAAGAAAAATCTCTCCTGCGGCGAAAAATTAGCTATTGATCAATTACAGAACAATTTTAATTAAGTTATTCGCCAGGCAGATAAGGGAGGTGGAATAGAGCTTCAGGATATATCAGTGAAGCATACCACCTCCTTTTAGATGAAACTTCTTATGTGAAATTACGATCTGATCCCACTCTCATTTACCAAGCAGAAATTTTGAAAATACTCAAAGAAGCCCAGACCAACAGTATTCTCACAGATATTGAATTTAAATATTTATTTATTACACATCCCCGGGTTCCCATTTTTTATAATTTGCCCAAGGTGCACAAGTCCCTCACTTCTCCCCCTGGCAGACCTATAGTGTCCGGGACGGACTTGATGACATCAAATCTGTCCCAATATGTTGATTATTATCTGTACACCCATGTTTCTACACTGAGGTCACATATTAGGGACAGTTTGCATGTCATCGACTCTGTCTCGGACATTCAGTGGCCACTTGTGATATTACATTTCTATATACCTGTATAGAACATTATAAAGGTCTGTCAGCGGTAGAACATTTTTTATGTGGTGATAATGGGTTATCTGAGACACAAAATAAATTTATTCTTTCTATTATTGAATTAATTTTAACGCACAATTATTTTTTGTTTCAGTCACAATATTATTTACTGGTCGGTGGAACGGCAATGGGGACGAGGTTCACGCTCAGTTATGCCAACTTATTCATGAGTTGTTGGGAGGAAAAACATGTTTGACCAACCGCTCATATGGTGCGGGCCTCGTTTACTATTGCCGTTTCATAGATGACGTTTTGATAATCTGGGACACCACTTTTGGTGACATTCACGATTTATTCCACCAACTTTTCTTCGAATACTCTTGTTCTGTACTTCACATCCGTGATAAATCTCACATCTATTGTTTTTCTTGATCTTTGTCTAAAAGTTGACTTGAACAATGAAATACAGACAGATGTACATATTAAGGAGGTAGCATCCAACAGCTACCTTCATGCTAAGAGCATTCACCAGCAAGGTTGGCTAAAGAATATACCTTATAGCCAATTTGGTAGACTTAAATGCAACTGCTCCCCTGATCTAGACTTCATTGTTCAATCTCACATTATGAAGGCCAAATTTATAGAAAAAGGATATGACACTACTCTTGTGGAAGAATCTTTTGTACGAGCAGCAGATCTTGATCGCAATATCCTGCTTCAAGCAAAAAAAGATAAATATCTAAATAGATCTTTATCCAACACTCAATCTTCCTCTAAATAATGTTTGTCATTTTCCACCAAATATAGCCAGTCGCATAAGCCTGTCCGGTCGATAATGAATAGGCACTGGGACATTTTTAAAAAGACCCGGTTCTGGGAACACATTTAGATGAACGACCCTCCATCATATACAGAAGAGCGGAGTGTCATAAAACCATCTTGACTCCTACTATATTGAGTTCTTTACATACTTTTGGTTTTATTACCAAATCCTCAGGAAATTTCAGATGCAATAGAGGGAAATGTCTCACATGTACTTTTTTACTAACACAAAATAATTTTATATCTTTTTCTAATGGTGAGACATTTGTGGTTAAAGGCTTTATAAATTGCCAAACCACTTTTGTTATATATCTTATTAATTGTGCTTGCAGCCTACAATATGTAGGCCACACTACCCGCCCTCTTTGCACTAGATGTTTAGAGCACCGGAAAAATATCTTAAATGGTATTACTAACCACAATTTGTCAAGACATCATCTCCTGTGTCATAACAAATCTATTAATGGTATGAAATTTATAGGCCTGGAACACATTTTGTCCTCTGTATTGGCAGGAGATAGGGTCAAATTGCTCTCTCGTAGGGAAACCTAATGGATTTTCAAGCTGAATAGCTTGACACCTGGTGGTTTGAATTAAAATTTGGACACTAGTACTATTGTCTAGTGTTATACATTATTATTTTCTTTTTCTAATTTAAATATATATTTTTTAAATATAATACATATTTTGATTATTGGTTTAATGATTATCCTATGCTAGTTTTATATTATTTAATTTATTTTACATGTTTACATTTTATATTTTATTAAGCCTCTTGTGGTATACTTTGGTTTACTTCAAATATTCATTATTGGATTTCCTTTTAATTTATTTGTGTTTTAGAATAATAGTTATGTATGTATCCCTATGTATTGACCAATTAGGGTTAAATTAGCCCTATAAAGGCTCATCACCATTTCCCTAGGACACACCCTTGAAGAAGTCAGCGCAACAGCTGACGAAACGTGTTGGTTTACGTCACTGTGTCAAACAGCTGTTTGTGGGAGGAGTGCTGATTAATGAGTGAGGAGTGGAGAGAACAATTCAAGTTCATGTCGGTTAGACAGAGTGGAAGTCTGCAGTTTTGGTTTCTATGTAAAAACAAAAAACAAAACTGTGCTCTACTACCTAACTACCTATAAAGTTTAAATGTATAAATATATACAGTGCAGTGACTATACCATCAATTTAGTGATAAAAAATTTATAAAAAATTAAACCACAACTCCCGCAGTGAGATAATTATACATTAAATAATAAGTGCCACATAACCGTGTTGGGGATAATGGCGTCTGCAGCTGTAAACGCAGGGGTGGCTCAGCACCCCACACACACTAAGAGAATGGAAACAAAAGAAAACAGCGCACAACGCCTAATAGTGAAGCAAATTCAACAATATATTATAGAATTAAAAAGGGGGTAATATATCTGCGTACATGAAAAAAGTTGGTAAAAGGCATGTAGTGTGTATCACACTGTTTACCACTCGGCAGCTGTTAACTGTAGAATCGGGTGCTTGCTTCCCTCTGCTGATGCATCTCAGTTGGCAGGACGTCAGTCTTTCACTCCCAAGGGGATTTCCCTTCATGCAGCCAGGTTCAGCAGCTGGTACCGGGGCAGGACGTCAGTCTTTCACTCCCAAGGGGATTTCCCTTCATGCAGCCAGGTTCAGCAGCTGGTACCGGGGCTCGGTGAAATCGCTCCTGCTTCCTGGCCGATATGAAGCTGCTCCTGTACCTCGGCAGGTGTATCCTCTGCACAGAGGTTAAAACGCAGCTTGCTGGGGTGCCCTCAGCGTGCCACGATGCCGCTCCATCGCGGGACGCTGTGTAATGACGTCACTGTCTACACAGCAGTGGTGGATTCAATAGGGAAGTTTGAACAGTCTTACAAAGTCTCTCACAAGTGTCCAAAACAGCACACAGGATGAAATAAAAACAGGACAGGCCAATACATAGACAAAGGCCAATGTAAGCAGATATAAGACAATATAATGTTACATCCAACTAGTATTCCCTGAAGAAGTAGTTAATTCTACGAAACTAGTTGGATGTAACATTCTATTACCTTATATCTGCTTACATTGGCCTTTGTCTATGTATTGGCCTGTCCTGTTTTTATTTCATCCTGTGTGCTGTTTTGGACACTTGTGAGAGACTTTGTAAGACTGTTCAAACTTCCCTATTGAATCCACCACTGCTGTGTAGACAGTGACGTCATTACACAGCGTCCCGCGACGGAGCGGCATCGTGGCACGCTGAGGGCACCCCAGCAAGCTGCGTTTTAACCTCTGTGCAGAGGATACACCTGCCGAGGTACAGGAGCAGCTTCATATAGGCCAGGAAGCAGGAGCGATTTCACCGAGCCCCAGTACCAGCTGCTGAACCTGGCTGCATGAAGTGAAATCCCCTTGGGAGTGAAAGACTGACGTCCTGCCCCAGAATCAACTGAGCTGCATCAGCAGAGGGAAGCAAGCACCCGATTCTACAGTTAACAGCTGCCGAGTGGTAAACAGTGTGATACACACTACATGCCTTTTACCAACTTTTTTCATGTACGCAGATATATTACCCCCTTTTTAATTCTATAATATATTGTTGAATTTGCTTCACTATTTGGCGTTGTGCGCTGTTTTCTTTTGTTTCCATTCTCTTAGTTGGTTTCTATGTGGCTGAGTCTGACATTCTCTCGATACATCAGTAATCACACAACTTGTTGTGCAACGTCTAAGATCGTAGATTTGTGGCTGTTGAGGGGGGAATACAGAAAGCTGGACAGCGTCTCCAGTGTCACCCGGATCAGCGTGTTTCCGCCAGTGCAGTTGAAGGAGGGACGCGAGTGGTTCATCGTGGATACACTATCTGGTGAGACCGTTCCATTATCCCCTTTGTGCCAATATCTGTTGTCATTCAGTTATCTTTCAATTCGGAAGACACCTATCAGCCCGCTACTGCAACTGAATTGTACCAATACAAACCCACTTTACACGGCTATCTTATACTCTTCATTTGTTGCTATATATATTGACAACGAATTTATGAGACTTATCATCTGCAGCATCTGTCACTCCTCCACAATAGAACTATGGGACATTTTTTTTGGATTACACACCCTTTTTTACCTCTCCGCATTTTATACCTCCTTGTATTGTGTTATGTTATTACATATATTGTGTCTGTTATATACTGTATCTGTATGTCCAGTAACTAAGCTTTTCTTGCTTTAAAATAAATTATCTAGTTTTTTACTGATATATAGGATTGCAATTTTTTTCTTTTTCTTTTTCCAAATATATATATATATATATATATATATATATATATATATATATATATATATATATATATATATATATATATATAGTGCAGAATAAATGAGTTCTTCAGTATTCGGTGATACCTTTTTTATTGGACTAACAATTTATGTCATAGGACAAGCTTTCAAGAGTTATCCTCTCTTCTTCAGGTCTAGCAAGAGAGGATAACGCTCGAAAGCTTGTCCTATGACATAAATTGTTAGTCCAATACAAAAGGTATCACCGAATACTGAAGAACTCATTTATTCTGCACTATCGCAACTGGACTAACACGGCTATTTTCTGCTATTTATATATATATATATATATATATATGAAAAAAGAAAGGTGCGGAAATATAACTAACAAACAGTAACCTGTGTATAAGTGGGTGCTGCCACAATGTAAGGAAAACACACAATTCCAATATATAGAAGGGAAAAGAAAAACAAAAGGTACAAACCACTGACACAATGATTGAGTTATTAAACAATAACAATACAATAATGATGCAATGAAAGTCCAATCTATAGAATCCTGGATTGAGTGGGATCTATAAATGAAAAGATAGCCAAATATGGTGAAGTAAGTATGTATTAATGACACACAGCGTAAGTACAGATCCTACTTACGAAATCACAGAGTAAAATGTGCATGTCAGGATAAAAATCCTTGTCAGGAACTGTAATACAGGAACTGTTAGCCACAATTAGCCACAGGAATCACTCCAAAACACGCCGTCTGGTTCCAACGTCAGTATATGTGGATCTCCTCCTCCTCAGCTCCTCGGCTGGAAATCTCGCGATATTTGCGTGATGACGCTCCGCTTTCGCTTCTGAGTAAAAAGAAGCTTCTCCGTGGGTGAAATCAGCCACAAATGCCGCTAATAGCGGTCACAGAGTTCCAATTGTCTTGAATAAGGCATACAGTCCAGCAAGTATATAAAATCCAAGGGACAAGGTCAAGGCAACCTTACCTCTACGCGTTTCGTCTAAAAGGACTTTATCAAGGGGTGTGTGGTTACACCCGTGTGAGGTATCTAAATAGGCTGGAATCTACTTTGATTGGTCCAAATATGACCTATCACACCAGACTAATAGAATCCCCACTCAGGTGACAGGTGCAGATAATGAGGTAATAATAACCCATATCATATAAAATTAACTACGGATTTTTAGTGCTGTCTGCTATACTGCAGTACTGTCTAAAAACAAAGGTGGGCGTTCGCGAGCTACTGTATATATGTAACGTCGCATCTTCTTCGAATATAAAATGATCACATTTCTATATGTACTGTATTATTTAGTAATCAAATCTTTTAAATATTTTCATACTGTTTTTATATTATGCGAGTACTGTACAGTACTGTATGTCTCATTTGAGCATTGTTGAAATGCATAGGCATGTTACAGTATCACATTTTCGGCGCATACAGCAATCTCCCTCTCGCCCCCGCGCACACACAATGCTAAAGTACTATTTCAACTTCTTACACTGGCGACACACTTTATTCGAGCTCGGCTAGTCCCACGAATTCGGGTATACCCGGGTGTATTGAGGTTTGTGACTGTTTTCTGCCTGAGTGCATTGGGTTATTTTCCAGGCAGGGTTAGAAGCATTTTATTCCCGCTGGCTGCAATACTGCACAGTATATATATATATACTGCATTACAATTCATGAATTTATGCCATCTGGTAGACACGCGAAGCATTGCAGCCTATTAAATCCTAATCATTATCATTTAACAGATCAGCCGCCCGTCAGCCAGGCATGAACCCAGGCTGGGAAGGCAAACGCAACGGGGCTTGTCAGAGGTGAGGAGCGGCGCATTCCAGGTATCTGCCAGGTACATACTGGGTATTTGCTCGAATAAAGTGTGTCGGTGCAGTATCTACATTACACCTCTCCCACACCATTTCTTGGAATGGATGGCTTTCTGGCTTCAATCTTCCTGAACTTGTCATCACATTCCTGCATGTATAACATACAGAGTTGGGGGGTCACATTTCAGGGCATGCGTGTATAACTTCACCTTCATTTAGAAGTTCAAGTCTGAAAAAAAAAACATTGTTGTTGTTTTTTTGGTTTCGTTTCCAAACATGTGCCTGCATAAAAATTTGTGATATTCTGATATTCAACCAGCACTGTAGCTTTTTAATGAGACACTAGTCATGCACATGCTTTATTTATGTGGTTTTTATTTATTTGGGGGTGTGAGTGTGGGATGAAAACATTACGATGACCTATTGAAAATATTTCTTTGACCGACAATACAGGTAATCCTTCATGCAGCTTTACCCCCCTCCCCCCCCCCCCACACACACACACACACACACACACACACACACACACACACACACACACACACACACACACACACACACACACACACACACACACACACACACACACACACACACACACACACACACACGGCTCAAGGATTTCAACTTCTTGTGGTTTTAATCATCCCGAGCCTGGTGTCACATCTCTGTGCCTGCGTGTAATTCTCTTTGGGTCCTTGTTGATTATTAACTTGTTGATTATTAATGCACATGCGTGTATAACTTCCCATTCATTTAGAAGTTAAAGTCTGAAAAAAAAAAAAATGTTGTTTTTTTTGTTTCGTTTCCAGACATGTGCCTGCATAAAAATTCGTGATATTCTGATATTCAACCGGTACAATTCGATAGGATTGAAGTCTGGCGATCTGTCATTGGAGGGGGAAAAAAAGGGGAAAAAAATAGTTAAAGAGATACACAGTAAACAGTGGGAAACAATGAGACACGGCTACCGTACTTACTCCGCTGGCGTCTTCACCCAGTTGATACCGCAGGCAAGAATATGCACCGTTGTCGCGGTGTGCTTGGGATCGTTGTCCTGGTAGAAACGGTGACAATCTGGGAATTCACATGTGATGTATTCTACAATCTCAGGCACTATTTGCTCTTGGAAAAAGCTTTATTCATGATTCCTGTATCAAGAAAAGAAAAGTACTCAAAATACTACACACAAGTACAGTACAGTGCATAAGGCAACAGCGTGTGAGTTTGTGCCTTATTTTACCGTCAAAGATGACGATGCATCCTGGTCTACGCCTAGAGATGGCACCCCACACATGCATCTTTACTGGGTGTTTTGGACGCGGCTTCATTGATATGCGTCCTTTTTGTGGAATGCAAAGGTGGCAAATCTCTTCAGCGATACAGTAGACTTGTCAGTAAAGATGCAATCCTGAAATGTTTCGCCACTGTCGATCCATGCCTGTGCCTGGACCACTCTCTTGATCTTGTTGACGTCCCTTATCATAGGGTACGCTCTGTAAAGACAAGGAATAATTTTATAGGTACAGTATAGTTTATTAAACCACACTTTTACCTCCTGTACTGTCCAGTACAAACCTCACATGTCCATATGTGTCTTTGACCCTTAAGGCATTCTTCTCATCATTCTCTTCACTTATTTGGTCAACCAGAAGAGTTGTCTCCCTACAGGAAACAACAATACAGTACGTTACAGTAGGCCACAAGTACAGTACACAATTTATTCTCCGGACTACAGTATGGCTAAATATATATAATACTGTAATAACATAAAAACAAAAAACAGACAGCGCAAAAAAACCTCATTGTGTAGTATATAAAACAGTATTATATTAGTAATCAGGTAAGTATCGCTCGTACATAAATAAAATCAAAATCAGGCAAGACATGTTAGGGACATGTTACCACTCTGTGCTCAGAAGACCTCGAATGGGGGTCACCGGGATTAGTTCTCCTCCCACAGGCTCCATGGGATAGATGCAGACCTCTTTAAGATCAGTCCTGGATCTCTACCGAGTGAGGTGTAGGCGCTGTATCTGCTGCCACAGAAGAAGAATTCTCTCTGGCTTAGTCCACTGCAGAAGGGGATTCCCTCTGCCTCTGTCAGGCCGGGTGCAGCTGATGGAATCGCCGTCACGGAAGCACGCTCCTCTCCAGTTGCCAATTCCTCTGTCCTGGATCACGAGACGCACGCCAGTGACGTCATCAAGCGGCGTCAAGCGGCGCCAGCCACAGACTCAGATCACATGCGGATGAGTGGCTGTATAGGAGTTAGAGTGTCCCGAGAATGTCCCGAACCACAATGTGGTATAGAAAATACAAATGGCAATAAAAAACCTCTTTAGATGTAGGGAGAATGCGCCCTCCTTCAGTCCAACGCGTTTTGTGTATCAAATATACTGTAGGCATGCGCATTACATCAAAACAGTATTAAAACGCATTATTAGTATTAGTATTATTATTAGAACCCACATACTGTAATACATGTACAGAATAAATGCATACTTTTTATTTTCGGGGTTTATTGTACAGTACAGTATGTAAAAAAGTATTGTATACTTTATGAAAAAAACAGCATACTGTTTCAGGCTTTCTATAAAGCTCACAGTTATTCTATCCTAATCAATAAAAATGGCACTGATTCAGATTCAGCAGTGTGCAAGCATCGTTACAAAAGCAATATTATCCATCGAAATCCCTTAATTTGCCGTTCTCAGCCTGATGACAAAGTTTATTTTCTGAGGAAGAAAAATAAAAGTATTTCTGTAATGTTTGGTTCAAATTAGTCTGTCCCCCTAAAGAAGTTCCCACAGTCCCCTCGGTCAGTCCCAACAATAATTTTCTCGGGGGGCGTCTCTTGTTAACATACACGCATACGCCTCGATGTGATGATACGCATATGCGTTTCAACAAGCTTCCAATGCGCATGCGCCTAGCTGTCCACCAATTGTTCAGTATCAACTGTAGAAGTTGCTCAGCCAATGATATTGCTGGACTACATTTTGGTGAATTGTGACTAAAAGAACTAAATAAACATAAGCAAAGCGATTGATTACAGGAGAATCGCTTTACTGTGCATTGATATTGATATGGTAAAAAAAGAATTAAATACGGCAGCTGTACCCAACATAGACGTTGCCATTCCGTTGGCGCCGAGCCACTGCCAGTCCCGTAGTCTTGATTATACACGTAGTTGACAGGTGACAGCGGGCCTGCTACACCTGTAGTTGACAGCTTTTGAAGCTGGAATTCGTTTTGGTACATGCTATTTTGCTGGTATCTGTACATGAAATCATCATCAGGCTGCACGTATCCAGGCAGGGACAGACAGCACGGGTTGCTGGTCAGCAGGTTTTCACTGACGTCGGACCGTTATTGGAAGCCGGTGCTTGCCTGGGACTGAAGATTCTTAGTTGGTTTTACCATGACCTTTCGCCTTTTGAAGTCTCCATGATCAAAGATACTGGAAAAATCTGGCGCAACACACCAACACTCTCCTCTAACTCCGGGTGTGGGATCAATACAAAAAAAACACGGATCGATACATAACTTTTTCCTTATTGCACGCTTCCCCACACGAGCATCTGGTGAAAATTTGTAAAAGTCATCATTTTTGATAAAATATTGATACATTTGACAACTGTGGCCATCTCATCATCTGCGGCATTAATTGCTGCCCATATTAAATAAGCGTACGTTATGTCGGGTTTTTTGAACATGGACTGCAGTGGTGCACTCATCTCGGAACTCTCTGAACAATTGAACAACAGACACTGTGCATTGAGTTTTCAATATGAAAAGCCTTAATTGATACAGTATTGTAACTTCTTCAGTACCAAGGTCAATTCACAATAGACCACTGTGGTATTTTTTAAACACCTGCAAGTCGACACATTATTGAAGCACATTTAGTGTACACATTAGAATTCATTACAATTCATGAATATCTGCCATCTGGCGGATACGCGAAGAATTGCAACCAATTAAATCCGAACCATTGTCATTAAACAGATCAAGCGTGGGTGATGCGGCATGAATGCGACATTAATACGGCATGAACGAGGCGAAGCGCGTGGCATTCGGAAAAAGTCACCGAAAAATAAACGAGAAGTGTTAAAATAAAAGCAGCCGCGGCTGTAGATACCTCACACGGGTGTAACCACATACCGCTTGATAAAGTCTTTGTAGACGAAACGCGTAGAGGTAAGGTTGTCTTGACCTTGTCCCTTGGATTTTACATACTTGCTGCACTGTACGCCTTATTCAAGGCAATTGGAACTCTGTAACCGCTATTAGCGGCATTTGTGGCTGAGTTCACCCACGGAGGAGCTTCTGTAACTCAGAAGTGAATGCGGAGCGTCATCACGCAAATATCGTGAGGTTTCCAGCCGAGGAGCTGAGGAGGAGATCCACATATATTGACGTTGGAACCAGATGGCGTCTTTTGGAGTGATTCCTATGGCTAATTGTGGCAACAGTTCCTGTATTACCGTTTCTGACAAGGATTTTTATCCTGACATGAACATTTTACTCTGATTTCGTAAGTAGGATCTGTGCTTATGCAGTGTGTCATTAATACATACTTACTTCGCCATATTTGGCTATCTTTTTCATTTATAGATCCCATTCAATCCAGGATTCTACAGATTGGACTTTCATTGCATCATTATTGTATTGTTATTGTTTAATAACTTAAGCATTGTGGTCAGTGGTTTGTGCCTTTTGTTTTTTCTGCTCTCTACTGCCTTTGAACCCTGCTTACGGACACGACTTTGCTGACTTCTGTGATCCCTGGACTCTGGCTTACGAACATTACGATCCTGCTCTCTATATCCCTGGACTCTGGCACACGGACATCACTACTCTGAACCCTAAGGGCATTGCAAGTATAACTAACCATCTTTCTACAGGCCCGGCAACGCCATACCACACTCCGGGCACGCCCTCACTGCTGTGGGTGCGTGGTAAAACCCTCCCCACCTCAATACTGGGGTCTGGCCAGGTCTGCGGGCATACAGGCATTACATTATGCAGAGCCCAACATATGCAGACCCCCCTGAGGTGGGTACAGGTGTTTCTTAGGAGCACTTACAATTTGTGAGACCGTTTCCCAGCAACTTGCTAACCTCTCCCTTCAGGAGACTCCAATGGCTCCGTCACCCCCTGTTGCTATTACTTATGCCAACAGTGGACCCCTAATTCCACCGCCTAACCGCTATGATGGGGACCCCCTCGCTTGTCGCAGATTCCTAAACCAATGCGAGGTGCAATTCGAAATGTCTCCCTCTCAGTTTCCTATCGGCCGTTCTAAGGTGGCTTACACATTCGCCTTGCTCACCGGTGATGCCCTCGCTTGGGCCTCTCCCCTCTGGGTACATAAGAGTGAATAAATCCAAGATTACCCTAAATTTAGGCGTGAATTCCAGCAAGTATTTGACACTCCCACACGGCGCGAGACAGCCGCATTCTCTCTCTTTTATATTTCACAGGCTCGAAGATTTGATGCCAAGTACGCGATTGAGTTCCGTACCCTCGCCGCAGAGACTCAATGGAATGATGAGGCTCTCGCTGCTGCATACTGGCATGGTCTTTCTGACACTTTGAAAGATAATCTTGCTACTCATGCCCGGCCTTCATCCCTGGAGGAGTTTATTACTCTCAGTGTACGTATGGACCAGCGCACCCAGGAACAACGGCACAAGAGACACTGTTCTCATTATCTTCCTTCCCCTGTTGTCTCACACAGGTCGCCTCTCCTGGCGTTGGATGCTCCGGAGCCGATGCAAATCGGTAGCCAACAACTTCGGGCCGCAGAGAGAATGCGACGCCGTCAGAAGGAACTCTGTTTCTACTGTGGTTCTTCAGAACATCGCCTCCAGAACTGTTCCCTGAAGATGGGAAACGGGAACACCCAGTAAAGGTAGAGGGGTTTCTACTAGGTACTGTCTCTTCTTGCCCCTCTCTCCCTGAGGATCTCCCGAAGAAGTTTATGCTTCCTGCTACTCTGGAGGGCCCTGACCTCCTACTGGAAGTAAAGGCTTTCATTGACTCTGGATCTGGCAGTAACTTCCTGGATCAAACCTTCGCCTCCGAGAACCAAATTCCTATGGTTAAGAGAAAAGCACCTATTGGTCTCGAGGCCATTGACGGTCGCCCGCTCCAGCCAGCATTTATCATCTGGGAGTGCATTCCTCTCACGCTGACCTTGGCCGACGGTCATAAAGAGGTAATTGTTTTTGATATCTTCCATTCTCCTACCTTTCAACTTATTTTAGGATTGCCTTGGCTTCAACTCCACAATCCGTGCATTGATTCCACGGCTCCTCCTGTTTGCGTGCTTGCCGGCCTTGATTCCGTGCCTTCCAACCTCTCGATTCTTCCGACCATGTATCATGAGTTCCGGGACGTGTTCAACAAGGTACAGGCTGAGGTTCTGCCTCCCCATCGTCCATACGATTGTCCTATCGATTTAATTCCAGGGACCATCCTCCCGAAGTCGAAATCTTACCCTTTGTCCGTTCCTGAAACCGAGGCCGTGACGTCTTACATCCAAGAAAACTTGGAGAAAGGATTCATCCGCAATTCTACCTGCCCCGCTGGGGCAGGCTTCTTCTTCGTGAAGAAGAAGGATGGATCGCTAAGACCTTGTATCGACTTTCGCGGACTCAAACAAAATCACGGTAAAGAATCGGTACCCCCTTCCCTTAATCTTTGAAGTTTTCGATCGTCTCCAGGGAGCCATTATCTTCTCCAAGCTCGATTTAAGAGGGGCCTATAATCTCATTCGCATAAGGGAGGGGGAAGAATGGAAAACCGCATTTAATACGCGATCTGGACATTATGAGTATCTAGTAATGCTCTTTGGTTTATGCAATGCTCCTGCTGTCTTTCAAGAGTTCATGAATGACATCTTTCGGGATGTGTTGGGAACATTTGTTATTGTATACTTGGTTGACATTCTCATTTTTTCTAAAAACTTAGATGAACACATTCACCATACCAAACTGGTACTGTCTAGGCTCCGTACTAACCGCCTATATGCCAAGATGGAGAAATGTTTGTTCCACCAGACTTCTACTGCCTTCCTAGGCTATATTATCTCTAACCAAGGTTTCTCTATTGACCCAGAGAAATTGAAGTCTGTTCTTGACTGGCCGCTGCCTAATTCCCTCAAGGCCGTGCAGCATTTTCACGGCTTTGCCAATTATTACAGGAAATTCATCCGTAATTTTTCTTCCATTGCTCTCCCCATCACTGCCTTGACCAAAATAGGTGCCGACCCCACGTCTTGTTCTCCTGAAGCCATTGATGCATTCGAGTTTCTCAAAAAAGCCTTCGTCTCTTCAGCCATCCTACGTCACCCGGATACCTCTCTTCCCTTCACATTGGAAGTTAACGCTTCGGATGTGGGAGCTGGTGCAGTTCTTTCTCAGAGATCCACTCCCCAAGAAAAACTCCATCCCTGTGTTTTTGTTTCCTCAGAAATTCTCGTCTGCCGAAAGAAATTATGATGTTAGAAATCGTGAGCTTTTGTCCATTAAACTGGCTCTTCAGGAGTGGAGGCATCTTTTAGGAGGCACCAAGGAACCTATTGCCATCCTCACCAACCACAAAAAATTGCTGTATATCGAGTGGGCTCGACGGTTAGGATCCCGTCAGGCTCGTTGGTCTCTTTTTTCCCCCCATTTTAACTATACCATTTCGTATATTCCTGGTACCAAAAATATCAAAGCGGACACTCTCTCTCGCCAGTTCGCCACAGAGAACGAGTCTAATGAATCCACGGAACCAATTCTTCGTCCCAAGTGCATAATCTCTGCCAATAATTTTGATGTGTTGGATGAACTCAACAAAGCCCAGGTTCACATTCCCAGCAGGTTCAAGGTACCAGAGGGATGCTTATACGCAGCTCCACGGTTTCACCACAAGATTTTACTTTGGGGACATTCTTCTAGATCAGCCGGTCATCCAGGCTTCAAGAGGACAGCGGATCTTATTAAATGGACATTTTGGTGGCCTAAGATGAACAAAGATATTTTTTATTTCACTAGTGCTTGTCTGGTATGTGCCCAGAGTAAAGCTGCCCATCACAAGCCTTCTGGCCTTCTCATGCCTCTTCCCATCCTGGAGCAACCCTGGAAACACATCTCTATGGATTTCATTGTCAAACTTCCCAATTCCAAAGGAATGAATACCATTCTTGTCGTGGTAGACAGATTTTCTAAACACTCACACTTTATTCCCCTCAAGGGTCTTCCTAATTCTGCTACTTTGGCTGATATTTTTTCCAAGGAAATTTTCAGATTACATGGCGTTCCCATTTCAATTGTCTCTGACAGAGGTTCCCAATTCATCCCTAAGTTCCGGGCGTTTTCCAAAAGACTCGGAATTTCTCTTCTTTTTGCTTCCGGATACCAACCTCAGACCAATGGTCAGACTAAAAGGATGAATCAAACCTTAGAGCAGTATCGCAGATGTTTCGTCTCTGAGTAACAAGACAACTGGGTGGACCTGATACCGTGGGTCGAATTTGCTATCAACTCTCATAAGAATGAATCTACAGTACACAAGAGTCTCTTTTTTCATCAATTTCGGTTTCCACCCTAGCAGTCTTCCCCTCTCCTCCCCCCCTTCTGGTGTTCCCGCAGCAGACTCCCATGTTACGACCCTTCAGAATTTTTTTGAGAAGGATCCTTAAGTCCCTACAAACTGCCGTCTCTAGACAAAAAAGTAAAGCAGATCGACGTCGCCAACCAGGTCCTTCATATAAGCATGGTGACAGAGTGTGATTGTCCTCAAAGAATATTAGGCTCAAGACTCCATCTCTACAGTTGGCCCCAAGATTTCTGGGCCCTTTTAAGATAATAGAAAATATCAATCCGGTCGCCCACCGTCTAGCACTGCCTCCCACCATGAGGATCCCGTCCGTATTCCATGTGTCCCTACTCAAGCCTTTTATCCAGAGCTCGCACTTCCCGGATCCTTCCTGAAAACCCAACCCAGTGACTACCATAGGACAACAAGAGTACAAAATTCACTCTTTAATCGACTCTCATTGGTCAAGAAACAAGCTCCAGTTCCTCGTCCACTGGAAGGGGTATGGCCCAGAGGAGCGTTCATGGGGTCACATACATGCTCCCAAACGTCTCCGGCAGTTCCATCTGAAATTTTCCCAGAAGCCATGCCTGGATCGTCCGGAGATCGATCCTCAAGGGGGGGATACTGTGACGATTCAGGGGATTCCTCCCCCTCCATGTGTCCCTGGCGCTCCGATCCTTCGTGCCTCTCCTGTCCCTTCCTTGCCTCTCCATCCTATTCTCCCTTCCTCCTCCCGCATCTGTCCCTCTGCGGCAGCCTCTGACGCTCTCCCGGCGTCTGCGCTCGCTCCCCGCAAGACACGCGCACCTTCTTGGTCTCCCGTTCCCCATTGCGGAGCTCCCCACTCACGGCCCCCCTCGGCTCCCGTTCCGGTCCCATTACCTCCTGCAGTCTCTCCTCCTGTCCTTCCTCCGCATTCAACAGGTGCCCCTGCAACACGACGCGGTGCACCGTGTGCCTCGTGACACAGCCTGTGCGCACGCAATCTAACCTTACAGAGAGCGCGCGCACACGCTCCTCTTGTAGGCTTACTCAGACCCCTGGCTCCTCCTCTCATGCTCTACAGGCTATCTCCCTCACTGGCTCACCTGTCTCCTCCTCTTCTCCTCCTCACCTATCCCTGCTGTCTCCCACTTCACCCTCTGCTCATCCTCTCTCTCCCATTGGTGTTCCCTCCTTTAAAACCTCTGTCTGTCCTCTCTCTCATTGCTCTGCATAGTTCTTTGTAACCCCTGTGTGTGCAGTCCTATGCTTGGCTCTCCAGTTTTCCAGCTTCTTTTCATGCTCCTGCTTACCCCTGGATTTCCCTGGCTTGACCTCTGCTTGTACTGGATTACCCTGCTCTCTACTGCCCTTGAACCCTGCTTACGGACACGACTTTGCTGACTTCTGTGATCCCTGGACTCTGGCTTACGAACATTACGATCCTGCTCTCTACAGTGGCGACCAACTTTATTCGAACTTGGCAAGTTCCGCGAATTTCAGAATATCCCGGTGATGTGCAGTTTAGTATCGTTTTCTCCCAGAGTGTATTGCGTTATTTCGCGCTCGTGATTTAAGCATTTTATTCCCGCTGGCTGCAATACTGCAATGCCGTGTAAAAACACATGGGGGCGTTTGCGAGCTGTTGTCTCTGAAGTCTAATACCTTCGCGGTTCAACCTACAGTACACTGTCTGTGCGTGCACGCGCAGTAATAGTAAATTGCAAATTTAATTTTATTTTAAAGTACAGTACTGTACTGTACATGCTCGGACCGTGTTGGGGTGAACTGAGGGGGTTCCTAACATCTGGGGGAAAATTAATTTTAATTCTATGGTGAGTACTGTCTTGTTGCCGTATTATTTTGGTGGGGCTGGCTGGGAACTTCTTTAGGGGGCTGACCATTACTGTACATTAAAACTTTTCTTTTTGTTTTTTCTCAGAAAAGAAAACGGCTAATGGAGGGATTTCGATGGATAATATTGTACTGTATGCTGATGTTTTCCGGCCGTACAGTATACTGTGTAATAAACCCGAATAAATAAAACTATGCATTTATTCTACATGTTCAGTATCGTTTCATTATTTTTCTTCTACAGTATACTGTACTGTACAGTGGTATACAGTGCCTAAAATCTGGGGGCAAAAATAATTTTATTTCTAGGTGCCCTAGAACAGAAGTTCCCACGCCAATTGCCCGTGAACTTGACCGCGGCCCTAAGTAGTTCCCACGCAAATTGCGCGAATATAATGTAAAATAACCCGTTCTGTGGGTCTGAGCGGGTTGAAATTTACCTGGTCCTCATGCGGGAGGACCCTTGCCTTAGTGGCAAAATATCAGCCTTCCAAGACCCCCGAAACTGGAGGTACAAAAAGACAGTTTAAAAGCACATTACCAAAGTGGCTTTTTTTCTGCCATGCAAGTCAATGGCAGAAACCTGAACTTTAACATCACCCTGACTCCGTTCTGTTGCCACGAGAGGGTCGCAATTTGCCATGCAATCCTGCCGCAACTAGGACTACATGGTCACCGAATCTGAGCCCTCTAGGTCGAACAGAACCGGAGTTGTGGGTTCCAGGTTTCTGCTCATTCTGACTTAGCCGGTTCAAAGCTTTCTCCAGCATTGCGCTCAATGGTAGGACCCGCCTCGCCGGCGTGACCCTTTCTCGCCGCCATTACTGCTCGGACCCTGTTGGGGTCAAGTGAGGGGGTTCCTAACATCTAGGGGCAAAATGAATTTTATTTCTAGGTGCCCTAGAACAGAAGTTCCCACACCAATTGACCTAGTTCCCACGCAAATTGTTGTAGTTCCTACGCCAATTGCGCGACCAGGCAGTAAAAAAACAGTGCAGCAAGCCTCTACATTTGTTACACTGGCAAAGGAGCAAATGTAAACAATGAGAGGCAATTCAACATGTTCTTTTATTGGTGGAGTCAGTACAAAAACATTTATTTACAAATACTGTACAATGTTGAAACATTTAAAGTACACAGCAATTCTAACCATCAACACACAATAATACATACTGCAGCCTTTATGAAATTCTTCTGCCACAAAACATTTTTGGTGCATGGGGCAAAGGGAGTTAAAGTGACTTGCTTTTTATGTTCTGTATTTGGGGGTTGTCTTTGGGGGTTTATTCATCAAATTATTATGATGAACTGCCTTTTGAAATGACACTGCTGTTAACTATTTCAGCCACACACCTCCAGAGTTTTTAATCCCTCCCTAGCCAAGCGTCAATCGGCTGAGTCACCCTAGCCTACCATCCCCCTCTCTCCACTGGGTCGTTGATCTTCTGCATATTGCCATTGTGTTCTTAATCCACACATAGCCGAGCTACAAACACCCATCCCCCTCCCCCAACCCTTAGAGGCCTGTTGTTTGAACGGTAATGCTTTGGAAAATCAATCCCATCTCGAATTTGAAATGTAAATCTGATGTGCACAGCACTGTGAGAATTGAGAGTACACTGATACAGTATTTCATCAGGGTGTGAAAATATTTGTCAGTCACTATGGTTTACAGTCACATGTTTTTAATACAATACAGTACATTCTTTAATATCTTTAAAATAAAAATATATAAATCCTGGTATAAATCCTGGTAAAATATTTTATAAATAAATAAATAAAATAATTCATTGGTGCACTGTAGTGGTGGCTGTCAATGATTATGATTCGCAGGAAAGTGAATACTGCACCGACACACTTTATTCGAGCAAATACCCAGTATGTACCTGGCAGATACCTGGAATGCGCCGCTCCTCACCTCTGACAAGCCCCGTTGCGTTTGCCTTCCCAGCCTGGGTTCATGCCTGGCTGACGGGCGGCTGATCTGTTAAATGATAATGATTAGGATTTAATAGGCTGCAATGCTTCGCGTGTCTACCAGATGGCATAAATTCATGAATTGTAATGCAGTATATATATATATATATACTGTGCAGTATTGCAGCCAGCGGGAATAAAATGCTTCAATCCCTGCCTGGAAAATACCTCAATGCACTCGGGCAGAAAACAGTCACAAACCTCAATACACCTGGGTATACCCGAATTCGTGGGACTAGCCGAGCTCGAATAAAGTGTGTCGCCAGTGTAAATATTTATTTTATTTTATCAGGAACCAAAAAATACAAATATACTGTAAAAATAATCAGGAATAATACATACAGTAATGCAGTCTTTATTAAGTTATTTTGGCAACTTGAAATTGGATAACCATTTGGAAAACCTTTGTAAAACATGGGGAAACATGAGTAATGCACATTTATAAGAATATTACTTAATACTACAGTATATACAGTACAGTACTGTAATGTACTGTATAATATACTGTATATACTGTATAGTAAAATTATTTTTTCTTTAGTCTTTATCTTTTCCTCATTCTGTCTGCAGTACAGTACAGTAGTTCATTGAGAGAGGAGAGGTTTTGTGTACATCATTGCTGCTGTTTATATACTGTACATTTGACTGTACAAGCAGATTTGACTGGACACAACGCCCCCATCCCCCTAGGCCACCGTTTTTCCTGGAACGACAAGAAAACCAAAAATTAGTGCAGTTACTGTACTGTATTATGGCAGAACTACTGTAGGTGGCTGGTGCAGCTTTCTCTGGAAAGAAAAAAAATGGGGCAGTTAGTAGGCAGTTACTGTAGTACTGTCAAACTAGTGTACTGGAACTACTGTATACTCTGACTACTGTTAAATTCTATGTACTGTAACCTGATGGCTGGTGCTGCTCTCTCTGTAAAGAAAAAACTAACTACTGTATACTCTTACTATCTGGAAAGAAAAAATCTGTGCCATACTTATCTGTAACATACTGTACTTACAATACTACAGCACAGTACTACTTTCCTGATGCTTGCCCATTACGCGCGATGACAATGGGCAACACAGTGGCAATATGGTCTATATATTTATTGCAGCGTTCCACGGTGAGTACATCGTTCCAAAAACTCAGTATGCCTTTCAACAACTCGTCCTTTTTGGAGGGTTTCGCCACTTTCCGGATATGGTCCTTCAGCTGATGCCAGACCATTTCGATCGGATTGAAGTCTGGCGACCTGTCATTGGAAAGAAAGGACAATTGGTTTAAGAGCTAAAAACAGTGGGGAACAAAAATGGGACACGGTCTACTGCACTTACTCCGCTGGTGTTTTCACCCAGTTGATGCCACGCTCAACGATATGCACCGTTGACGCAGTGTGCTTGAGATCGTTGTCCTGGTAGAAGCGGTGACCATTGGGGAAGTCTCGTGTGATGTATTGCACAATGTTGTCTTGGAAGAAAGCTTTATTCATGATTCCTATAGCAAGAATAGAAAAGTGCTCAAAAAACTGCACAATAGTACAGTACAGTGCATACGGTAAGGCAACACTAGTCAAGTACAGTGCATTAGGCGACATTATATTTGATAAATTTTACCTTCAAAGATGACAATGCATCCCGGTCCACACCTAGAGATGGCACCCCACACATGCAGCTTCACAGGGTGTTTTGGCCGCGGCTTCAAAGATAAGCGGCCTTTTTTGTGGAACGCAAATCTTGCAAATCTCTCCAGCGACACAGTAGACTCATCAGTGAAGATGCAATCCTGGAAAGTGTCCCCACTGTCGATCCATGCCTGGGCCTGGAGCACTCTTTTGATTTTGTTTGCGTCCCGTATCATGGGGTACGCTCTGTAATGACAAGGAATTTTTTTTTTTAGCGGCACAGTGCAGTACAGTTTGTTAAACAACACTTTTACCTCCTGTACTGTCCAGTACTAACCTCACACGTCCATATTTCCATCCAATGCTGCGTCTCATCTTCTTTATACAACAGACGACAGAGAAGCCCAATGCTACATCCAACATGACAGAAATACACAGTAAAATACTTATATATTCTCTTGAAGTAGGGTCATTTAGTTTAACCCTTTGGCCAAAGCGTTGTAAGCTTGCGAGCCACGTCAAGGCAGACACCTGTTCGCAAGTCCTAACACTACCAGATAAAATACTAATATACCTCTATTAGGATTAAAATTCTCATTTACCTCTATTAGGAGGGAGAAAGACCACAGTGAGTCTATATCCAGCACAATGAGGCACTTGCAAACTAGGGAAGTGGGGAGGGGCGGGCTTAAAACCTGGGAAGGAGGAGCCACTAACCTCCACCAGCTGGAACAGCTGAGAATGGGTTAACAAAACACAGAACCCCAGTAAGCTCTTTTTGGGAACCCCTGAGCCCCCACAAAATATATATATGTATATGTGTCAAAATGGAGTGCTATTGAGCGTGGCATATGTATACAACAGACGACAGAGAAGCCCAATGCTACATCCAACATGACAGAAATACACAGTAAAATACTTATATATTCTCTTGAAGTAGGGTCATTTAGTTTAACCCTTTGGCCAAAGCGTTGTAAGCTTGCGAGCCACGTCAAGGCAGACACCTGTTCGCAAGTCCTAACACTACCAGATAAAATACTAATATACCTCTATTAGGATTAAAATTCTCATTTACCTCTATTAGGAGGGAGAAAGACCACAGTGAGTCTATATCCAGCACAATGAGGCACTTGCAAACTAGGGAAGTGGGGAGGGGCGGGCTTAAAACCTGGGAAGGAGGAGCCACTAACCTCCACCAGCTGGAACAGCTGAGAATGGGATAACAAAACACAGAACCCCAGTAAGCTCTTTTTGGGAACCCCTGAGCCCCCACAAAATATATATATGTATATGTGTCAAAATGGAGTGCTATTGAGCGTGGCATATGTATACAACAGACGACAGAGAAGCCCAATGCTACATCCAACATGACAGAAATACACAGTAAAATACTTATATATTCTCTTGAAGTAGGGTCATTTAGTTTAACCCTTTGGCCAAAGCGTTGTAAGCTTGCGAGCCACGTCAAGGCAGACACCTGTTCGCAAGTCCTAACACTACCAGATAAAATACTAATATACCTCTATTAGGATTAAAATTCTCATTTACCTCTATTAGGAGGGAGAAAGACCACAGTGAGTCTATATCCAGCACAATGAGGCACTTGCAAACTAGGGAAGTGGGGAGGGGCGGGCTTAAAACCTGGGAAGGAGGAGCCACTAACCTCCACCAGCTGGAACAGCTGAGAATGGGTTAACAAAACACAGAACCCCAGTAAGCTCTTTTTGGGAACCCCTGAGCCCCCACAAAATATATATATGTATATGTGTCAAAATGGAGTGCTATTGAGCGTGGCATATGTATACAACAGACGACAGAGAAGCCCAATGCTACATCCAACATGACAGAAATACACAGTAAAATACTTATATATTCTCTTGAAGTAGGGTCATTTAGTTTAACCCTTTGGCCAAAGCGTTGTAAGCTTGCGAGCCACGTCAAGGCAGACACCTGTTCGCAAGTCCTAACACTACCAGATAAAATACTAATATACCTCTATTAGGATTAAAATTCTCATTTACCTCTATTAGGAGGGAGAAAGACCACAGTGAGTCTATATCCAGCACAATGAGGCACTTGCAAACTAGGGAAGTGGGGAGGGGCGGGCTTAAAACCTGGGAAGGATCCTAATAGAGGTATATTAGTATTTTATCTGGTAGTGTTAGGACTTGCGAACAGGTGTCTGCCTTGACGTGGCTCGCAAGCTTACAACGCTTTGGCCAAAGGGTTAAACTAAATGACCCTACTTCAAGAGAATATATAAGTATTTTACTGTGTATTTCTGTCATGTTGGATGTAGCATTGGGCTTCTCTGTCGTCTGTTGTATACATATGCCACGCTCAATAGCACTCCATTTTGACACATATACATATATATATTTTGTGGGGGCTCAGGGGTTCCCAAAAAGAGCTTACTGGGGTTCTGTGTTTTGTTAACCCATTCTCAGCTGTTCCAGCTGGTGGAGGTTAGTGGCTCCTCCTTCCCAGGTTTTAAGCCCGCCCCTCCCCACTTCCCTAGTTTGCAAGTGCCTCATTGTGCTGGATATAGACTCACTGTGGTCTTTCTCCCTCCTAATAGAGGTAAATGAGAATTTTAATCCTAATAGAGGTATATTAGTATTTTATCTGGTAGTGTTAGGACTTGCGAACAGGTGTCTGCCTTGACGTGGCTCGCAAGCTTACAACGCTTTGGCCAAAGGGTTAAACTAAATGACCCTACTTCAAGAGAATATATAAGTATTTTACTGTGTATTTCTGTCATGTTGGATGTAGCATTGGGCTTCTCTGTCGTCTGTTGTATACATATGCCACGCTCAATAGCACTCCATTTTGACACATATACATATATATATTTTGTGGGGGCTCAGGGGTTCCCAAAAAGAGCTTACTGGGGTTCTGTGTTTTGTTAACCCATTCTCAGCTGTTCCAGCTGGTGGAGGTTAGTGGCTCCTCCTTCCCAGGTTTTAAGCCCGCCCCTCCCCACTTCCCTAGTTTGCAAGTGCCTCATTGTGCTGGATATAGACTCACTGTGGTCTTTCTCCCTCCTAATAGAGGTAAATGAGAATTTTAATCCTAATAGAGGTATATTAGTATTTTATCTGGTAGTGTTAGGACTTGCGAACAGGTGTCTGCCTTGACGTGGCTCGCAAGCTTACAACGCTTTGGCCAAAGGGTTAAACTAAATGACCCTACTTCAAGAGAATATATAAGTATTTTACTGTGTATTTCTGTCATGTTGGATGTAGCATTGGGCTTCTCTGTCGTCTGTTGTATACATATGCCACGCTCAATAGCACTCCATTTTGACACATATACATATATATATTTTGTGGGGGCTCAGGGGTTCCCAAAAAGAGCTTACTGGGGTTCTGTGTTTTGTTAACCCATTCTCAGCTGTTCCAGCTGGTGGAGGTTAGTGGCTCCTCCTTCCCAGGTTTTAAGCCCGCCCCTCCCCACTTCCCTAGTTTGCAAGTGCCTCATTGTGCTGGATATAGACTCACTGTGGTCTTTCTCCCTCCTAATAGAGGTAAATGAGAATTTTAATCCTAATAGAGGTATATTAGTATTTTATCTGGTAGTGTTAGGACTTGCGAACAGGTGTCTGCCTTGACGTGGCTCGCAAGCTTACAACGCTTTGGCCAAAGGGTTAAACTAAATGACCCTACTTCAAGAGAATATATAAGTATTTTACTGTGTATTTCTGTCATGTTGGATGTAGCATTGGGCTTCTCTGTCGTCTGTTGTATACATATGCCACGCTCAATAGCACTCCATTTTGACACATATACATATATATATTTTGTGGGGGCTCAGGGGTTCCCAAAAAGAGCTCTCATCTTCTTTATGCTGGTCTCGGATACAGTCAGATTGTGCTTTTCCTGCAGAGTGTTTTTAACCCTTAATGCACTCCTCTCATCATTCTCCTCACTTATTTTGTCCACCAGAACAGTTGTCTCCCTACAATGTAAAGAAATTATATTGTTTTATTAATATGCAGCAATATAAAATGTATGTATTTAAATACAAAAAAAATATACTGTTGTAATATAAATATAAATATACAGTACATCCTATACAGTATATACCGTTGTAAGATTAATTGAAATATACAAAAAATGTATACTGCTGTACTATAAATATAAATAGACAAAATATATATACTGTTGTACTATAAATATTAATATGCAAAATAAATATACTGTTGTAATATAAATATAAATATACAGTACATCCTATACAGTATATACCGTTATAAGATTAATTGAAATATACAAAAAATGTATATTGCTGTACTATAAATATAAATAGACAAAATATATATACTGTTGTACCATAAATATTATTATGCAAAATAAATATACTGTTGTAATATAAATATAAATATACAGTACATCCTATACAGTATATACCGTTGTAAGATTAATTGAAATATACAAAAAATGTATATTGCTGTACTATAAATAGACAAACTACTGTATGTTGTAATATAAATCAACAGAAATAACAACAGTATTACAGTAGATACAGAACTGTACTGTAGATGTACATTACAGTTTTCTATATTTTTTTTTGCTAAGTTTTATAAATATACTTATGCGTTTGTTACCCTTGGTGCCTTTTTCCTGTCTCTGTTTTGACCGTGTGCATGATAGCTCAAGGTGTTTAATGGCACAACGAGGCCAGAAGTAGCTAACCAGCATTGGATAGCAGCAATTCGGTGTCCGCTCGTGTACATCTCCTTAATTCGCATGCTGAGCTCCTTTGAAATCTTTTTAACAGGCATTGCTGCGAGTAGAAAGAAATACAAACACAAGAATGTATATTCGATGTTTAGTCGATGTGTATTCTATGTGCAGTCAATACACAAAATGGATGGTGTATTTATACGGTAATGACTCACACGCCCACTTTCAACACCTGTACCTGGTCGCCATGCATAAAAGGTCACACACTTTGCATAGGCCACCACTCCATGATCTTTATCTGAACTTGTACTTGTCCAGATACTGTACTGCATTGTGCCACCTGCTTCCATGGAGCATCCCCGCAAGATGCAGGACGCAAGAACCCTCTCACCTCTGCCATGCCTGTCATGCTGAAAAAGCGAAAGGCAGGAGCCGTTTCCACGCCAAGGGCAAAGCGACAGGCTAAGGCCAATAAAGAAAACCTTCTGCTGACCCCAAAGGTTAAGGGTTTTCTTAGACGTAAGCCTCATTATGTGAAGAAGATATACGGTGATGTACTCTCGACGCAGAACGAATGGCAGCCAACCCATCGGACCCGCAGACCACTTCCTCCCATATGCTTCGACGACTCTGCTGTAGCTGTACCGGAAATCTTCATCCCATCTTCTCCACCCCCATCTTCTACGGTTCCATCTGACTACGGGTCACTTTCTCCTTTGCGCTTAGACGACTCTGCTTCTCGCCCGGAAATCCAAAGGTCACCTTCTCCATCCCTCTTCGACGATGCTGCCGCTTCTCCTCTACCGGGTATCCACAGGTCACCTCCTCCACTCTCCATCAATGCCGCTTCTCTCCATGGAACCCCCATCTCATCCTCCGTTGCACCCATCCCCCCAGATGTCCAGACGCCATGCACAAGAAGCAGCTCGTTGGACCGGATGCTGAATGGGATAAGTGTGGATCTCCCCAGGAATTTTATTGTGCTGGCAAAGATAGATCTGCTTCTGGAGACCATGTTAAATGTGGAGCAACGGATGCAACAAATGGAGCAATGGATGGATCAACGGATGGAGAAGATAGAGGCTGACATTGGGGGCATACATTATTTGCTCGGTGCTAATGCCCCTGTTTCCCCGATGCCGGAGCAGGAGGGTGACATGGATGTGATGAATGGGACCTTCGACCCCCTTCCATCACCAAGCGCACCCCCTCCACAGAAGATGTAGTGTACATATATGCCGTTGAGGAGGACATGACAACCCCGTGAAGACCACACCAGGAGACAACACGGCGACCACGACCAGAGGAAAGCTTCGTCCCAGACATCCTACCATCGCCCGTCGCCACAAGCACACCCGCTCCCAAAAGACCTACACCCGCTCGCATCGAAACAGTGTCCGACATCACCCTGTGCGATCTGCCACTGGGGCTCAGGGAGAAGTATAGGGTGATGAGTGCTGGTGCACCCCACAAGTATGCCTTGATCATTTTTAAGCACCATGTTCCCTACACGTTGTACTGCGAGTGGGTGTTCAAAGTGAACTATGAAGGAAATCGCGTTTAAAAGGCCCTTCCTGCCAATTTAAGGAAAAACATTGTGGAAGAAATGCGGCGCTTTTATACAGTTACAGATCCTGTAATGAAAGGCGTTAGAGACTGCATTAATAGCGTTTTGCGCCATGCAAGGAATCGGCCATGGCTGGACAATGTGGAGGACTGTCAGTGAGACCATACTGTTGTGCTGAACTGTATTGTACTGTACATGTTTTGCCCTACAGTACCTGCTGTACTTAAACATTTGGAGATGTTGTTGTGTGTTTTTTTTCACAGGACATGCACAACTCCAGTCCCTGAGGGCCGCAAACAGGCACGGTTTTCAACGTTGCCCTGAAAACCTGCCCTGTTTGCTGCTCTCTAGGACTGAACTGGTGCAGGTCTGACTGACAGTGTTGCGCACCATCCCACTGTACTGTACTGTATACAGTACTGGGTTTCTTTAATAAAGGAGATGTTACTTAAAATGTCACTTTAACTCCCTTTGCCCCATGCACCAAAAATGTTTTGTGGCAGAAGAATTTAATAAAGGCTGCAGAATGTATTATTGTGTGTTGATGGTTAGAATTGCTGTGCACTTTAAATGTTTCAACATTGTACAGTATTTGTAAATAAATGTTTTTGTACTGACTCCACCAATAAAAGAACATGTTGAATTGCCTCACATTGTTTCCATTTGCTCCTTTGCCAGTGTAACGCTGCACTGTTTTTTTACTGCCTGGTCGCGCAATTGGCGTAGGAACTAGGTCAATTGGCGTGGGAACTAGGTCAATTGGCGTGGGAACTTCTGTTCTAGGGTGCCTAGAAATAAAATTCATTTTGCCCCTAGATGTTAGGAACCCCCTCACTTGACCCCAACAGGGTCCGAGCAGTAATGGCGGCGAGAAAGGGTCACGTAGAAACTACGGCAATTGGCGTGGGAACTAGGTCAATTGGCATGGGAACTTCTGTTCTAGGGCGCCTAGAAATAAAATTCACGCCGGCGAGGAGGGTCCTACCATTGAGCGCAATGGCGGAGAAAGCTTTGAACCGGCTAAGTCAGAATGAGCAGAAACCTGGAACCCACAACTCTGGTTCTGTTCGACCTAGAGGGCTCAGATTCGGTGACCATGTAGTCCTAGTTGCGGCAGGATTGCATGGCAAATTGCGAACCTCTCGTGGCAACAGAACGGAGTCAGGGTGTAGTTAAAGTTCAGGTTTCTGCCATTGACTTGCATGGCAGAAAAAAAGCCACTTTGGTAATGTGCTTTTAAACTGTCTATTGGTACCTCCGGTTTCGGGGGTCTTGGAAGGCTGATATTTTGCCACTAAGGCAAGGGTCCTCCCGCATGAGAACCAGGTAAATTTCAACCCGCTCAGACCCACAGAACGGGTTATGTTACATTATATGTACTTATATACAGGATTTATATATTTTTATTTTAAAGATATTAAAGAATGGACTGTATTGTTTTAAAAACATGTGACTGTAAACCATAGTGACTGACAAATATTTTCACACCCTGATGAAATACTGTATCAGTGTACTCTCAATTCTCACAGTGCTGTGCACATCAGATTTACATTTCAAATTCGAGAGGGGATTGATTTTCCAAAGCATTACCATTCAAACAACAGGCCTCTAAGGGTTTGGGAAGGGGGAAAGTGTGATTAGACGCAGGCGTGCTGAGTGTTTGTAGCTCGGCTATGGGCAGATTAAGAACACAATGGCAATATGCAGAAGATCAACGACCCAGTGGAGAGAGGGGGATGGTAGGATAGGGTGACTCAGCCGATTGATGCTTGGCTAGGGAGAGATTAAAAACTCTGGAGGTGTGTGGCTGAAATAGTTAACAGCAGTGTCATTTCAAAAGGCAGTTCATCATAATAATTTGATGAATAAACCCCCAAAGACAACCCCCAAATACAGTACATAAAAAGCAAGTCACTTTAACTCCCTTTGCCCCATGCACCAAAAATGTTTTGTGGCAGAAGAATTTAATAAAGGCTGCAGAATGTATTATTGTGTGTTGATGGTTAGAATTGCTGTGCACTTTAAATGTTTCAACATTGTACAGTATTTGTAAATAAATGTTTTTGTACTGACTCCACCAATAAAAGAACATGTTGAATTGCCTCACATTGTTTCCATTTGCTCCTTTGACAGTGTAACAAATGTAGAGGCTTGATGGGAAAGGGGAGTGATGTATAATAGCGCTAATGGGGATTACAAACATTTGACCCTACTCTAAGGGTGAGCCCTATGGTTGCAAGGCAGCCTGGTGGTAACCTGACAGTACAATCAGAATAAACAGCAAATAAACAAAAGAGATACCGGCGCCTAATGAGTCCAAAAATAATGGAATCCTGGATATCCAGTAGAAATAGTTCCAGTTCCAAGGAAATCAACAGTCTCTGTATCTTGGGGTATTCAGATATGACTTGATGCAGTGGAAGTAGAACATGCAATGAAAAAATAAATATTTAGTGCAACACAGTTAAACAATTTATACAGACATAATTGCAACTGACTGACATGAACAGACAAAACAAACAGACACAACTAGACAAACAACACTTAAGCAAAGCTAATGATAAAAGTTATTTATTAAACTAGATGATAAAAAGGACAAATGGCTAACAGACCGCTCCGGTGGGTTAAAACCTAGATAACACTCACAGGACGGCTGCTGGTAATTCGCATAGTACCAATGGGGGCTGGTGACCGCGTGTGGGGGATCCGCTGGGTGCCTCAGACGCCTTGTATTCCTTCTGCGTCTCTCCACTGGCAAAAACCGGAAGTGACGCCGTCCTCGTGGCGGACCGGAAATGACGTTGCCGGATGTGACGTCAGAACCTGGCAATCTCCAGTGGAAGATACAGGAAACGGCGATCTGCACCTCCTTGCCCCACAGTCGTTGGAAGAATGCACTCAGCACTTGTACTGCTTGTAAATATAAGCCACCAAATGTCCTATATATAGATAAAAAATTGCCTACGCGTTTCGTGCGTCTAAACACACTTCCTCAGGGGATAATGTCAGCCAGTTGCAATAATGTCTGTATAAATTGTTTAACTGTGTTGCACTAAATATTTCTTTTTTCATTGCATGTTCTACTTCCACTGCATCAAGTCATATCTGAATACCCCAAGATACAGAGACTGTTGATTTCCTTGGAACTGGAACTATTTCTACTGGATATCCAGGATTCCATTATTTTTGGACCCATTAGGCGCCGGTATCTCTTTTGTTTATTAAATGTAGAGGCTTGCTGCACTGTTTTTTTACTGCCTGGTCGCGCAATTGGCGTAGGAACTACGGAAATTGGTGTGGGAACTAGGTCAATTGGCATGGGAACTTCTGTTCTAGGGCGCCTAGAAATAAAATTCACGCCGTCGAGGAGGATCCTACCATTGAGCGCAATGGCGGAGAAAGCTTTGAACCGGCTAAGTCAGAATGAGCAGAAACCTGGAACCCACAACTCCGGTTCTGTTCGACCTAGAGGGCTCAGATTCGGTGACCATGTAGTCCTAGTTGCGGCAGGATTGCATGGCAAATTGTGACCCTCTCGTGGCCACAGAACGGAGTCAGGGTGATGTTGAAGTTCAGGTTTCTGCCATTGACTTGCATGGCAGAAAAAAAGCCACTTTGGTAATGTGCTTTTAAACTGTCTATTGGTACCTCCGGTTTCGGGGGTCTTGGAAGGCTGATATTTTGCCACTATGGCAAGGGTCCTCCCGCATGAGGACCAGGTAAATTTCAACCCGCTCAGACCCACAGAACGGGTTATTTTACATTATATTCGCGCAATTGGCGTGGGAACTACTTAGGGCCGCGGTCAAGTTCACGGGCAATTGGCGTGGGAACTTCTGTTCTAGGGCACCTAGGAATAAAATTATTTTTGCCCATAGATGTTAGGCACTGTATACCACTGTACAGTATACTGTGGAAGACACATAATGAAACGATACTGAATATGTAGAATAAATGCATAGTTTTATTTATTCAGGGTTTATTACACAGTATACTGTACGGCCGGAAAACATCAGCATACAGTACAATATTATCCATCGAAATCCCCCTATTAGCCATTTTCTTTTCTGAGAAAAAACAAAAAGAAAAGTTTTAATGTACAGTAATGGTCAGCCCCCTAAAGAAGTACCCAGCCAGCCCCACCAAAATAATACGGCAACAAGACAGTACTCACCATTGAATTTCCCATTCAGCTTGCGCCGGCGCCGGTCCACTGCCAGTCCAGCTTTCTTCATCATCCACGTCGATAGTTGGCAGCTGGACTAGTCCACCTGTAGTCTGAAGGTGAGACTGGAAATCGCTTAGGTACATGCAAGCTTCATCAAAACTGCACGCCAAATCCAGCTCAGCCTCAGGCTCAGGCTCAGGGTTGTCACTGACAGTGGGACCGTCATTGGAAGCAGGTGCTGGTGCTGGTGCATTTCTTGGCAGCGACTGTCACTTCTTAGTTGGTTTTAACACGACCATTTGCCTTTTGCTGCCTCCATGATCATAGATACGGGAAAAATCCGGTGACACACACCAATACCCTCCAACGAATTGGGGCTCAATACGGTGAAAACAGGGGTCACTACATAACCTTTTCCTTACTGCACGCTTCCAAGTATGAGGAGTTGGCGAAAATTTGTAAAAGTCATAGTTTTCGATAAAATACTGATAAATTTGAGCAACTGTTGCCATCTTATCCTCTGTTGCATTAATCGCGGCCCATATCAAATACGCGTAACTTCTGTCAGGTTTTTGGATAGCGTGCTGCACTTGAATACTCATGGTGGGTCTCTGCAGAATAGTGTAACACAAACTGAAACAGGTCTTTGTCTTTCTTTAATATGAAAAGCCTAAATTGATACATTTTTGCAACCTCTTCCTTCATTCTCAAGGCCAAGGCCAAGTTACAATAGCACACTGGGATGCAGTATCTTTTTTAAACGAAACACCTGCAAGCCGACACATTACTGATTCAGCGCATTACAATTCATGAATTTCTGCCATCTGGCGGACACGCGAAGCATTGCAGCCTATTAAAATCTGAACCATTATCTATAAACACATCAACCGCGCGTCAGCCGGGCATGACCCTGGCTGGGAGCACGGCATGCTCCGGGTGAACAGCGTGGCATTCCAGGAACATGCCAGGTACAAGCCGGTGATTACTTCGAATAAAAGCTGCCGCTGCTGTATATCCCTGGACTCTGGCACACGGACATCACTACTCTTACTCTGAACCCCAAAGGCGTTGCAAGTATAACTAACCATCTTTCTACAGGCCCGGCAACGCCATAGCACACTCCGGGCACGCCCTCACTGCTGTGGGTGCATGGTAAAACCCTTCCCACCTCATTACTGGGGACTGGCCAGGTCTGCGGGCATACAGGCGTTACATTGACATAGCAATATTCTCATCATAGCTCCGCTGTAACTTCTGCTTTAAGGTAGCAATACTGGGCACACATTCTCTCTCATCATCATCGTCATCATCAGCATCACCATCCTGCCTGAAGGCACAGTCTTTGGTATGGTTCAGCTTTTCACACCATAAACATGTCTGGTGTGGTTCCTTTTGTGGGACTACGCCAGGATACCCATTCCTGAAAGGACATTGTTTTGTGTGGCCAGGCATAAAACACATAAAACACATTGTATCCTCCATTTTCTACCTTCAGGTGTATTCTTCACCTTGAACTACTGGAGGTGCTATTTATTTACACACAGCACTTGCTAGATGCAATTTTCACTTTCTTCAGAAAAAAAATTGTTTTTCTGCTTTAAATCTTCTGACCACTGGGTGCTATTGCATCCACACATTCTCTGTGCATGCTGTAAGCATAACTGATCACTCACAGTGGGACAGGCTTTGCTTGCTTTTTACTTCAGTTGGGTGGCCATTTTAAATCCCCGCATTTATCTTTAAACCCACAGTTTCCGCTGCTTTGTGCCTTAGAGACTGCCCGCAATATCCACCATATTGTAATGCCAACACCACATTGCAGTCTCTTTTATCCCAAATGAGGCAGGAAATGCTGTATTTCTCTATACTTGGGGTTTATTTACAGGGATAAATAATACGAATAGGCCCATCGTCCCTTCAAGAAAACCAAATAAAATCCTATCCCTATTCAGGGAACTAACTGACTTCTCAGGCCCTTACTATCAGGGCCACCAGCTAAGCCACTTGTCAGCCCAAAACGTGCCCTGGCATAAGCAATACAGTAGCAGTCTTTGTAAACAATAGAAAGGGTCTTGCTTATCTTAGTCCATCTGGTGATGTCCCTGCTTCAGCACAGTCTATCGTCCTTCCTTCTTCTCTTTGGGATTCAACCCCACGGGAGCTCAGGGAAACTCCTGTGTTCCTCTGTAACCAGCATCACTGCTTCAGTACAGCTCACTCAGCAGTGTCTCTCACGCTTCTTTAGCCAGCCTCCATTAGCTGGGGAGCTCCTCTGTCTCCCCCCTTCCCTGGGGAAAACTGTCTCTCAGTGCCTTGCTGCTTCATACTCTTAAGGCACTTCCTGATTAATTAGCCAGCAGGTGAACAGCCATGCCAGAGAGGATTAACTCTATGAGAGCTGCAAAGTCATATAACTGCCCTATTCAGCCCCTAGAGGACAGCGATGGCACCACAATATATATATATATATATATATATATATATATATATATATATATATATATATATATAAAAGAAAAAAAGAGGAGAGAGCGCATGCCCCATAGCGTAAAATTGTACATTTAATAGTAAAAAGGAGGGGAGGGGGGGAAAGAAATACACTCACAAGAGTAAAAACAAATCAGGCAATTTGTGAATAATTCACCACCATCCGGTTTTCCTGCAACAGGAGTCCACAGGTCGAAGCTCCTTCAGGGCTGTAGGGATGCTACCAGGATACCGGAGATGTCATCACAGGAAAAATTCATCTGTATAAGTCCCAGAGATTGCCTCCAACACTTCAATGGCCGCAATATTTACTCGCACTCAAAGCGGCCTCCTCGTGCGCATGCGTGAAGTCGTAGTGACGCAATGACGCGATGATGTTCCCTGACACGTTTCGTCACCAGACGGTGACTTTCTCAAAGGGCTAGTAATGGATGCTGAACAGTCTGTGTATTTATAGCCAGTGGGTTGCCCAGCAACCCGTATCTTGTATGGGACAAGCTAAA